>NW_009260178.1:127245-136281 GCF_000687185.1 Egretta garzetta | reverse complement strand
GAGTTGGGCTTGTTCAGCCTGGAGAAGAGAAGGCTGCGGGGAGACCTGATTGCGGCCTTTCAGTACCGAAAGGGGGCCTATAGGAAAGAGGGGGAAAATCTTTTTAGTAGGGCCAGCAGTGACAAGACAAGGGGTAATGGTTTTAAACTAAACCAGGGTAGGTTTAGACTAGATATAAGGAAGAAGTTCTTTACAATGAGGGTGGTGAAACACTGGAAGGGGTTGCCCAGAGAGGTAGTGGAGGCCCCATCCCTGGAAACATTCAAGGCCAGGTTGGATGGGGCTCTGAGCAGCCTGATCTAGTTAGCAGTGTCCCTGCTTCTGCGGGGGGGTTGGACCAGATGACCTCTAGGGATCCCTTCCAACCCAAAGCATTCTATGATTCTATGATTCTATGATCTTTGCCTGAGTGGTCCCTGCTGACTTTCCTTTAGGGATTTGGATTACAAAACAGGAGAGCAATCCACATGGAGGTGCATTTTGTGATGCTTGCTCAAAAAGAAATTTTAACGGGCATCATGCAGCTGACTAGGGGATCTCTGCATCTAGACTTTACTGTGGAGCTCTGAGATTGAGTCAAAAAATGGGAACTGCCAGATAAATTGTCTATGAGGATGTCTTCCATCCAAAGGGACTTTTTTTGTTCTCCTGGTCTGAAAAAAAATTCAAACTCCCATGCAAGGTTCTAGTCAACCTGTAGCTTAACATCTGTGCATTTTCCTTAGTATGTTTGTTAAAATAGAGGACAAAAAAATCTGCAGAATTTAGAAAAAGTTGGCTGTTACATTACTTAGTTTACATGAGCACACATCCTTCCAATTTATTTTCATTCCTCAAATACTCTGATCAGTTGTCTTTGGGAATCACATTTTTCTATGCTATGCTTGGGCCAATTACAACAGGCTTTGTATATTTAGAATACCCTATGTTCATGTCCAGTTTTAATTCAAGAGATGCTTCACTTAGCTACCTAAACATTATTTTATTAGTAAATGGTTTTGATAATTGAAATTCAAATTCTAGGTATTATACTTTGATTTCCTCAGTTGTAGCTCCTCTTTTATAGTTCAGAACTTGGGAGCTCTATCCCGTGTGCCTTTTTTTCATCTGGCTGGTCAAATTTTAAGAAATGACAACCAGCAGGGCATATGAACAGCTGGTCAAACTGTAATTTCCATTGTAATGTCAATGTAGGCTTCCAAAGACAAACCCACTACATGAATGTCTCAATTTGCCTGTAATATGAAATGTATTTTCATAGAGCCATTAAAGCAAAAATAATTTAAAACAGAAAGATTAATAATAGTCATTTTTCAGAAAGTGTCGTTTAGAAGTTTCAGATTGAAAGATCCAGGTTTTTTTATTTAAAAAATCTGTAAGTTTTTTTGGTTTTGGCAAAACTTAAATGTTATCTGATTGGGAAAAAAAAAACAACACCTTGAAAACTGAATAAAATATATTGTTTCAATTTTTCAGTTCAAATACTATGTGTTGGTCTTTTTTGTTTTGCTTTTTTTCTGAAGAATGGTGTTTGTGAAGATTACTTTTAGATTGTCAAAAAAAAAAGAAAAAAACTAAAAAAATTGTTTTGAATATGAATATTTCAAATGTAAATACTTCCTGTGAAGGCTCATCTTTTTTTCACATGAAAAATTAAAATTGCTTCTAATCTGAACATAATGACCTTGCAAGGCAGTCACCATGTCAGGAAGGAAGGACAGCCTTGTAATTAAAGCATTGGACAGGGACTTAGAGAAATGGGTTCAACTCTTGAATTTGTTAGAGCCTTTCTTCTTAATTTACTTCTCTTAAGGAAGATTACACAAACTGGGGTTGCGCAGAAGAACAAGACGAAAACTGTAGGGGAGCCAGGCTTGCTAACAATTTTCCAGTACATAAAAACCTCCAATAAAGAAGAGGTGAATAATTTGTTTTCCATGTGCATGGTGGAAAGAGGTAACAGATTTGAATATGGGAATGACTCAGTTTAGAGGTTACAAAAAATAGGGACAATAACAGAAGACAGGGTAAGACAAGCCCACGGAAGCTGTAGAATTTTTAGGAATATGTCAAACATATCTGCCAGAAATTACCTACATATAGTTGATCCTACTCTGAAAGAAGGAAAGGCTTAGACAGTGTCTTGAGTGATCCCAGAATCAGCTCTGGCTATGTCTGCAGTAGGAACTGCTTTGGTACAGTAGGAGCAGATCAGAAGAGTGAGGCAGCTGGACCCTACATCTACACTGTATGTGGTTTGGGAGATTTAATTCAGAATGAATTTAATCAGAACCAAACATTCTCACCATGCATGTGGATGAGAGCTGACTCAACTTACCAGCCATTAGTTCAAATCCTTATGTTTCCATTGGGATTTGGAGTGTATTTGATGTGTAGTTGAAGTAGAGTCTCTGCTATAGTTGCCTTCAAAATGAATCTAGTTTGAGTATATCAAAAGTGCTATGCTAACTGAATTAATATGAAATAAGGGTGATTGGCTTCCTGACCTTGCTTCTACTCCAAACCAAAATGCTAATGTATTTACAGCCTCAGTTATCTGGAAAGAGATTATCTGGACTGTACATTAGCCAGGTGTGGCCTTCACTCAATACCCTAGGTAAGGCACAGTGCCAGGGAGGGAGTGTTGCAAGGCACATGCTGCTCACATCAGGGCTGGCTGTGCACAATGCTGTTTAAAAGGCTTCTATAAAACCTCTTTATATTTTTTTCAAGGGTGAATATACTAAATAGATGCTTATAGCATAATATGCATAAGAATTAGTCATGGTTTTGCCTTTATCTGCATTATCTCATCTCCTGTTTTTTTAATTGAGAGTTAACTACCTCTGCTATCTGTAAAATAACAAAACAATAACTCTTTGCTCTGTATTCAATATTGAGAATATAAGCTCTTCATGTTTCATTCTTATGTTCATGCAAGCACAGGATAGTCCACGTGGAGAACTTGACTGAGATTGCTGAGTGCTCATATGCACATAACAGACAATAATATGTAATGAGTAAAGGTACATCTTACCTAACTCCTGCTCCTTAAAATGCAGTTGTCTATTGTTGTGGTTCAACACCAGCTGGCAACTAAGCACTCCCCCACAGTGGAATGGGGGAGAGAATCAGAAGAGTAAAAGTGAGAAAACTCATGGGTTGAGATAAAGACAGTTTCATAGGTAAAGCAAAAGCCGCATGCACAAGCAAAGCAAAACAAGGAATTCATTCACTCCTTCCCATCGGCAGGCAGGTGTTCAGCCATCTCCAGGAAAGCAGTGCTCCATCATGCATAACGGTTACTTGGGAAGACAAATGAAATCACTCCAAACGCTCCCCCCTTCCTTTTTCTTCCTCCATCTTATATGCTAGGCATGACATTGTGTGGTATGGAATATCCCTTTGGTCAGCTGGGGTCAGCTGTCCTGGCTGTGCCCTCTCCCAGCTTCTTGCTCACCTCCTTGCTGGCAGAACATGGGAAGCTAAAAATTCCTTGAGAAGTCTAAGCACTACTTAGCAAAAACTAAACTGTCAGTGTGTTATCAACATTCATCTCATACTAAATCCAAAACACAGCACTATACCCGCTACTAGGAAGAAAATAAACTTTGTCCCAGCCGAAATAATTTATGTCATGTTTAGGTCCCACACTATCTGATACATCCTCAGTAACCACCCTCCCTCCCCCTTTTCCATCCTTGAATATAATGCACAGATATAATTTCCTTAGCCCCTGGACTGCCCTTTTAAAATGCCCATACAGTGTCCAGAAATGTCCATAAAATGTCCATTGAGTTCATTTAGTCCATGACTTTGGGCTCCGTCTCTTATGCTGGTCACTCAGGACAGAAGTGGTGTGTTGCATGGAGTTACACAGTACCAAAGCCAGCTCAGGTTGCACCACTGCTGTACTTGCACTGCTTCTTGTAAGTCTTGTCTTCCATAGATTCAGGTGGTTCCTTCTGTAGTAATTCCCACACATGCAACTCAAATCCTAGGTTACACCAATTTGAAGGTATTTCTAATAAAAACTCCACCCCTGGCCCCTCTGAACCAGACCATTGTGTTTAATATTGCAATTAATTCCTCCCCTTGCCCCTGCTCTGGCTTGGACTTATCCACAGACTGGAATCTCTTAGGGGGATACCTGATCCAAGTGGAGCCTTATCTATGAGCCACGGTCTCTCCAGGGGTATACCTGCTGCAGCATGGAGTTATCCAGAGCCACAGTGACTTTGAGGTTCACCTATTCCAGCGTGGCCTACTCCATGGGTCACAAAGCCTTCAGAGATAGACCTGCTGCAGTGTGACCTTATCCACAGCCACAGTCCCTTCAGGAGTGAATTTGCTCCAACATAGCCTTACCTATGGCTATCGTGCTTACCCTGCTCTGTCATGGGCTTATCCATGGCCACCGCTCTGAGGTGTTCCAGCATGACCTCATGCACAGCCACAGATGCTTTGAGGTGTACCTCCTTCAGTGTGGACTTATCCTTGGGCCACAATCCATTCAACTCGAGTTCACCCTGGAGTTCCAGTCTGTCCAGTGCAGCAGCACAGAAACAGCAGCGATGCCCTGGCCATCTGCCAGCCCAGCCCCGAAAGGAGGACTTCTACAATTAAATTAGTCCTCTGGATAACCTTTTTATTCACTTGAGACCAATGCCTTGAAGGCATGTTTCATTCCATCCTATAGTAGCCACCTGAGGCAGGTGAGATGAATGCAGGACATGCCAGTGTCCCTACTGGCTACAGGAGGAGCCTTGACATTTAGCTTAAACTAAGATGACAAGCTTCTAGCCAGTGATAAAGTTTTCAGGGGATCGGTCTGTCTTTTTGGATGGTTACACGGTCATGGGGCTCATAGGTTTGAGTGAACATACTTAGGTATGCTTAGCTCTCCTGCCTTATATATATTTTTAGCATCATATTAATTAAAGCACCCATACATATTTTTTTCTGCCAATAAGTTCAATTCCCAAGCACACATGCCGAATCAATTACATGTATACAGAAATTCTATCCTCCTTATCTTTTACTTTTCCAATTTTCAATATTGGAAGTTTACTTAAATTCCTAATATTTTTTCTCTCCTTCATTCCTTTTTACATAATTTCAGATTTTACTTTAAAATGGACATTTTGCTTGTATTTGTGTTCAAAATAACAAAATTGTCCAGTTCATTTCACTTGAGGATGTTTTTATAGTTTATCTGTCAGAGGAATTACTACACAAAACATAAAATGAACGATAACTAACCTGAATAATGTGCATGGAAATGGGATTGGTTTGATTTCTCTTTCACTAATTAACACTTAAGCTGCTTATATTAGTCAACATGCCATTCATTCACCAGACACAAAAATGTCTAGATTAGCTCCTGTTGTGCCCAGGACCTTAGTAGCTAAATATATAGAGCTCAGAGAAATAAAATGGCAGATTTATTTATATAGCCCTTCCTTTTCATTTCTGAATTAGGGACATTTCCATCCTGGAAATTCAGGATATCACACTACAACTACTTTGGTGTTGCTAGTGGTCCCCAGAAGATATTTCTCCATTTAACTGACCCCAGTGTTTTTTTCATTTTTCAACAGATCTATGCAGCTCAAAATGCATCCTTTGTGTCCATTGGGCATTTCTATTTATTCCAGTAGATGATGGCCTGTGAAGGTGTCCCAAAGACTCAATTTATAGAGCTGCTACACTATTAAGTAGGAAATACCTTGTTGTCTGGAGCATTTGAAATAATTTAAATTAGCTTAAGAAAATTAGAAGATAAGCATTAGATAAGCAAAATTGATAAAACAGATCTGAAATGAAACAAAGCCAACATCTAATCTGATTATGCTCGAGTGACTGCAGAAAGACCCCCCTCTCTCTACACTTCATTCTCCTGCATAGCTGCCTCTTGACACAGAGGTAGATGGGCTCTGTGCTTTGTGCTTACCTTAATCCTCAGGTTACACCTACCTGAAGGCTTTGTCACAGAACATACCTATAAAACAGAATTCCATTAGACACTGCTTATCAGCAGAGACCTTGGAGTACACTTCCAGACTGGTTCAGGTCTTGTATTGCCTTTCTCTTTTATTCCTTCCTGCTATTGGACATTAGTACTTTTAGCTGATCTCTCTGAAACATTTCAAAGGATCTAGAGAAGCTTAATTTTTTTCAGCATGAAATTCATTCTGTTCCCTCTCTAATCTGAAGACAGTCCATCCCTCTTAAATTAAAATAAAAGATGCTTTTTTAAAACAAAAATATTCAAGTCTCTTTCTTCAAGACCAGTAGCCATGTTCTCTGCTCAGCTGGCTATTAAACAACACTTTACTCGACTGAATGTCAAAAATATCCTTACCTCCAGTGGTGGCTGCTCAGCATATTTTAGTTTATAGTTTTCATTGAAATTTACAGTTATGTGAATCTCAACATTAAGGACATATAAGGTAACAACATCTGCACACCATAATTTTATGTAGTTCATTACTTGCTCCTGCCAGAGAATGTATATAAAGGATATCCCAATTTTGGGATGTCAGCAGGTTTGGGTGACTGGGAGAATTCCCTCTTTTGCTTGATCATGCTAATTTAAAGAGGCAGCTTTGACAAGTAATTATCTATAGCAAATGTGAGACAGGTATTCACTTAGCCTCTGTGTACACTGTTTTGTCTTTGTGAGAAATTATTTGCCAAAACATGGGGCTAAAAAATAACCTTTAATAATTTGTGCAGTTTCAAGATACGAACAGATAAATTATGCTAAGTATCATCTGAGGTGACAGGATCTAATACAAAACATGAAAAAACACTGCTCCTTTACAGAAAATGATTTTTGTTTTAAAGGAAGGTTGGAACTGTGATAGAGGTCAATCCATATGGGTATTCTCCCAAACCATTTTTTACTTCCACCAAAAATTCTTATTTGGAATACAACCCATCATACTGTGATAGAAGTCATAAATCAGGAAAAATCCTATTCATCAGGCTGTATAAATGGTTCCAGTGATAAGATTGCTTCTAGAGGGAATATGAATAAAATGTACCCCTTTCATTTTCATGATAAAAAAAAAATCAATGTTATATTTTATTGGATTCCCTTATTACAGTTGTAGAATCTGTAGATTTTAAAAGTTTAGAAAAGTATTTGGAAGGTTTGGATATATTGAGTGGAAATGCTAACTTCTTATTTTATGTCTTCAACCCATGTCATGGTCTAGTAATATCTCCATGTAAAGCAGAAGTGCAGAGAATCCACCATTCTCATTTAAGAAGAAATCTGGGCAATTTCAGAGTCGATTTTTGTTCTGAATGAATGAGAAAACAAATAATTTAATTATTTCCTATGGAACAATTGAAATACACATTTTAGATAAGACCCAAACCCTTTATTTTGGTGTCTCTAGTACTATTGACGTTATAAAAAAAGAATTCAACACCCAAAATCATTCTAAAATGAAAAATGAAGGGATTACATTCCAGAAAATGTCAAAATGGAACCCATGACATAATAAGACCACTTAATGTAATGTTTTCTCTATGTTAAAGGCCATCTAAAGAATTTTTTTAAAGAAACTTTCAGTTTTAAAAGTGCAGCAATTTCTTTTGTAAAGTTGCTAGAGAAGAGCCTTTAAATGGAAGAGAGCTTTCTTGCCCAACTAGAAGGCTAGCTCAGGTCATGCTATATATTTTTTTCCCTGTCATATTTATTTGCTTTGTTTTTTGAGCTGGGTAAAACAATTTTGTCCACTAATGCAATTTCACAGGACCAGATTCTGCTGGTGGCTTGCAGCTTGTATGAAGAAATAACATGCAGTGTAAAGAAGCCCTGGGGAGCTTTGGGTTGAATCCTTTCTGAATAACTAGACAGAGCAGGATGTGTGGACGTTTACAAAGCTGCTGTGATACACATAGGTCAAAGTTTGTTTTGTACGGTTGCATTACAGATTTAGAATATATTTATCTCCCTAACATACAAAAAGGTGCTTCACAGGATTTTTCAAAAGAGCTATGCTATTAAGCATTCAATTCTTATCAAAAATATAAGGACTGAAGCAAAACATTCCCCAAAGAAAAACACCTCCTGAGTCTCAGTGTTATCTGCCTGATAATCACTGAGCTTCCAGAAAAGGATTCATATATGTGTTTTAGCGACATGGGTTCCTTTTATGTTTTCTGGAAGACACATACTCTGGCATCCTAAATGCTAGCCAGAGCATGGAGCACCGGGACACTAAAGCCATTAAAGAACAAGCGCCAGAAGAGGCAGATGTACCATAAATTATGTCCCAAGCTTAAGCTGACGCATCACCAGCTCCGCAGACTTTTCTTGCTGCTGATGGTGACTAGAGCTAGCTCTGCAGTTGGTGGACCAGTGTGTTCAAATCTGCCCAAGATGTCAGGCCAGACTCAGTTTTTCTGCTAAATGCTCTTAAGTCCATGATTTTTTTTCAAAGAATACCTTTCTCCCTGAGTAGTCTGAAGGGCTTGATTTGAGCCAGTTTGGGATGGGTCAAGGTTTGAGTCCTCAGACCCAGAGGTGTCTTCTGAGTCCTCAAGAGCTTTAAAAAAAAAAAAACAAATGGTCACTTAGGTCTTCATCTAAGCCTTGTGAAGAAGCTTGCCAGGCATATCAGCGATACAGTTAGAAATTTTTCATTGAAACAATAGCTGTGCACAGTAGATTTAAGAATTGTTTTTTGCTTGCTTTCCTGAACTGTAACTCTCAAAATGCATCAAATTGGTTTGTTATTCCTCATTATTTTCTGATTCCTCAAAGTTCTGTTGAATGCCTGATTCAGTGCCAATGTTTCTTTGTTGCCCTTATAATTGATCCCCTGGCACCTGTCTTGTCACCTATAGCCATATGTGTTCCCACTGGAAAAGGTGGGGAGTAATTGTCCACCCAGCAATGGGAACGGTAAAGGGGAGGAAGATCCTTTGCCACATCTATCATGCATAGGCCTGAGCCAAAACTGATTAAGTCATTTCACATTTGGTTTCAAATGGATCTGACCAGAACATCAGGACTAT
>NW_009260178.1:120081-127203 GCF_000687185.1 Egretta garzetta | reverse complement strand
CTTTTTTTTTTTTAGCCACTAAATGCCATTGGCAATACATCTGGCCAACTCTTCCAGAGGTACACTTGGACCAGCACAGAGCTGAGAGCATCAGGCAGCCTCTATGCCTAGAAAAATTTCGGGTGCTCTATTTTTCTCTTTTAAACACTAGCAATGTAGATTTTCTCTGAGATGGAGTTCAGTGCCTATCATCTTTGTCAGTCAATTACTGTTAATTTGATTTCAAATGTGTTGAGACAAGAAATAAAATCATCAGATCCTTCAGGAGAATAAGAAAAGGCACTAGCCTGCCAACTTCACTGATTTCTTTCTAGTAGATAAGAGAAATGCCATAACTATAGAAAAAAGAGGAAAAGCAACCATGTTGGAAATGGAAGAATGAGACTGCAAACCAGAAATATCCCTAAAAAAACATTGGAAACAATTCTTAACATACTTTAGCCTCTTACAGATCACAGGCAATAACACCTAACACAATTAATGCATTGCCATTAGATTACAGCACACCTACGATCCTGGGTGTACATGGAGTCTTGAATGTACTCTCCTCCAATGGCAACTCCAAGGAGCTCCTCTGTTTCCTTATGGTTAAAAGCATTCTATAACTTATGTCCAATATTATTTTAAGTTTAAACGGCTAGTCATTTGACAAATTATGAGGTTTTTTCTGTTTTTATGTAGGAATTGTTTTCTGTGATAACATATTCATAGTTACCATATTCAATAATAATAATAAAAAAAATCTAGGAAACTTTTAGTTACATCTTCAGTACCTTGAATAAAATATTTATTTTTAATAATTCCCTAGTAATAATGCCACATTCTGTAATAGCGTGATGCTAAAAAATTCTGGGTTTTCTGTTCTTCATGATCCGAAAGAAATAATGATTTTAGATCTGAGTATTTCCCTGGCGATATGTTCTGCTTTTGGAGAATTATAACATGAGTGTTAGCTTTTTCTGATCAGAGATAGCCTTTTTGGTTTCTTCATATAATATTAGTAAACATTAGGTTACTGGGGCAAATACTATTTTGCAAGTTTAAATTCTCCAGTATTTTAACTTTTCTGCTGAAAAGTGCCTATATCATCTTTTCTGTTTTCCAGAAAGTGGAACAGATTTCTGGAGATGTGACAAAAGTGATGGTAAATCCATTTTTTAACTCACATGACAATATATAAAATTCTGAAGTTATTAATAAGTTAAATTTCAGTTTCCTGCTGGAACTCTACATTTTATATACAGAATTAAATATTTATCAGATCATAAGTATGAGAAAGAATAACACTTCAGAGCAAATTTTTGGTCTACAGGCTCTGAGCTATTCCTTGGTGGCATACAGGTATATCTGAAATCCTATGGTTTTATGCATGAAATGAGAAATTTTTTTTACAGCTGTAGAAACTTTCACTGGATAGGAAAGCTGTTTTGTACATAGTTTTGGTACATTTAAATGCTCAGAATAAAACAACACAGAGGAAAGAATCAGCACACAGAATAAGCAGAAATGGCTTTGCAAAATTGCTCTAGTTCATTGAGACAACCAATAAATGAGAAAACCTTGTCAAATCTCTTTCTGATTTGTCACATTATACTATCACTTTTCCCTAAAGAAATATTTTGTTTGAGAGAGGTGGGATGCGAAAATGTGATAGATTCTGAGAAGCAAATATTCTCTGTTCTGAGCTCTACCTGTCAAACCACAGGTGACTGCAGGATGAGATTTCCCCAGGATATCTGATGCATGATCATTTCAGCGTTTCTTCTTTCTACACAGTTCATGGATCAGTGACCTTTACTACATCCTATGTTTATCCTTCACCGTCTTTCTGAAGAATTTGTTCCAAATATTAGGAACCTATATTTCTGAGTACTAAGCACTTCATGTCACTGTGTGTCTGGTGGGGAGCTGCCTAGTGAACGCGAAAGGATCTTGGAAAACCAGTATTTTTGCAGGATGACATGACATAGTGATAACAATGTGAGGTGAAAAGCTGAAAGAGAAATAATCTCTGAAAGGCTTCCAGCTGTGGGAGGCTGCCTGTCGGTGCAGAAAGCGCAGCGCTTCAAACCACAGATGGAGCCAACACCTCAGAAGACCTGAAATTAGCAGCAACCAAGAATGGAGGGGTGGGGTAGGAGAGGGAGGTACAGGGAGAGGATGAATAAAGCAATTCAGACAAAATAATGCACCTGCATATGTTAGTGTTGTGAGAATGGAAGCAAGGGATACCAGCTACTAACAATTTGGAGGTCAGCATCAGTATATAATTGGCCTCATGTAAGAGAGCTGAGAAGTGCACACTTCAAAGCCAGCATCACTTGTACAGGAATCATGGGGCCTAAGTTCTGCTCTGCTACCTGTGTCACTTCTCAGGCTGTTTCTGTCTGCAAAAACCAGGAGAGAACCTGCTGTTGCTAAGGCACCCTTGTAGTTGCATTGGGTTTGTACAGCAAGTATGTAAGCAACAGCAAAGAAAAACGGACACCGCATCCCAGCTCTCAATGAAAATGTAGCCTGGGGTATCATTATCGCTTCAAGGTTCTCTGTGTTTCAGGGATGAGAGACTCATGAACATTTCACTTATCAATACAAATTAATAGCATTAGATGGGTGAGTCAAACAACAATTCATAAGTCTGTGTGCTGCTAAATGACATTGTAATTCATCAAATCAAGGGCAAATGGAAAATACCCAGCCTTTGAGTTCCAGCTGACTGCATCTCCACCAAAGGTGAGACTGTCTCCTAAGGCTTCTGATATCTTATACGTACAGATTTGTATTTAAGGCAGCACCTTTAGTCTCTGATACTATTGATGAGTGGGCTGCGCAAACTGAGGTTATCCTCTCATCTAAACAAAACATCAGAGATTTAAAAATCAATGCGGAATGCACACCGTGGCTTTCCTGAATACTGCTTGATTTCTCATCCTTCTAACAACAAAGACAGCGATTGACTGAGCACTGGCACAAGGTTGATACACAATCAGCCCAGGGTGTCTCTCGAGTGCGTGCTGCTCAGTAACGCACTGCAGACTGCCATCAACAAGGGGCAGAGCTGTTCGCACAGTGGCGTGTTGTCCAAAACTAAAGTGCCTTTCCAGCAGAGCTCCTGAATCGCTCGTAAGAAGACGTGTTGCTATACAGAGTACCTGAAGGGCTGACTGCTCAAACAAGGGGTCAGGAATCAAATGAGGTTACCTAGTGTGAAGCAACTAGCACACCAATATCCCACAGCAGCTGCAAGAAAGCTCATGTTCTAATAGAGTGAAGAGAACTAATTCACATTTATTGTGGGGCAGGAGTGGGGACAGAAGCAGTCGTGGCTTAGAAGAGAGTGACAGTATTCCAAAGGCAGTTAGATCTATTTTTCCTCAGTCTTTAAGGATCCTGCAATATGATTTAAGATGTATGAACTTTGGGATCTTTGATCTTGAACTGACTACAGGATGCAGCCCTACACTCACTGGTTACCTCTAGCTGTGATGCACAGGATTTTTAGCTTTTCATAAACTGTTAGGTGAATAAATGAATACAGACCCCCTAAGATTTCTGAGACCATTAAAAATATCGTACTACACAGAAATCAAAGTTCAGATTGCATTAAGTGGAGGACAACGGGTTGTCTGTTACACTGCTGTAATTCCAGAAAGATTAAAGTGAATACAATAGAGCCACAAACAATTTACCCTGGTGACAATGACAGCAAAATTGTGTACTAGTAGCTACAGTAGTAGCAAAGATGACTTTATTTGCCTCCAGTTTGAATGTGAGTCATTTATAGTATTTGTTGGCTGGTTTTTCAGTGTCCCTGTGGAATAACATGAAATTGCATTTGTGAAACATGAGCTTCTGGCAAACAATGCACAATCTCGCAAAAGAGGGTAAAAAATAGCACTGAGAATGCTACACTCCCAAAGGTGCATGGGATAAATATACCCAGTGCTCAACATTTGGAAAACTGATCGGAAAGTGGTTTTATAAGGGGGTTGATTAGTCAAAGTCACTGCATTGCGATGCTGAAACAAATTCCTTTTTTTTTTTTCTAATACTCAGGAGCAATTGAGAAGCAAACAAATTATAAATTGAAAAGGACATCAAGACATGATAAAAATTTTATTAATCCCAACAGATAACAAATTTGAACAGCTTGATTTTCTGAATTCCCTTTTACATGTTACAAACCACAAAACAAATTGTATTTTACACTAAAATTTCAGCCCAGAGGGAAAGTCCCTGAGTGTAGATGCAAAGTCAAGTGAGCTGTGTAACTACATTTGATGCAAGTGATACATTTGGGGTTGCTGGTTTTTTTCAATGAATTTTTATTTGTTTGGGGGTTTTTTGAGCAGAAAATGAAAGGCATGAGAGGCAACGGTACTACTATGATCGATTAATAGCTCTTCAGAGCTATACATTTTATAAAAGCTGAATGTATACAGATTTTCTCACAGACATTCTGACCAAATGTTTTTCCACTAATTAATCAATTATGGTATAGGAATAAAGAAACAAAATGGTCAAGCTCTAGTTTTAGCCAGTAAATTCTGCACTTAGTACAGCAGTAAGTGATAGAAGGAAGCTAGAACATATATTTTTGTTGAAGCAAAAACAGAGGCAAAGATTCTACTGTAAACAAAAAGGGTACTGCTAAATCAGTATGTATTGATTTTATGTACTACTTATTGGAACAGACTGATAAATTACCCTTTGAGGGGATAATTCCTAATCATTCCTCTGTGTTCTAAGTTTATAATTCTCCTTTACAGCATTAATCCTGTGAGAATTATTGTGAATATTTTCAAATTATTTTCCAAGATTTCTCCATGGTGACTATAAGAATATTTGATAAAGTTGAAGTCTGAGATTTCTTATTCACAGAATGTGGCATACATTTCTGTAAAAACATCCAAGGACCCCTCTACTCCTTTGAACCTTTTTGTGAGGGTACATTGATGATGGTTTCAACTTGTCCATTCCTCTCTATGATTTGCAGTATTAACTTCTCTCTTGGTCAAATCTTTTCTGTTACATGAAACTTAAATTTGCATGATGCTTAACTTTATCCAACAACTTTCTGTCTTTCCAAGACTTTTAGAGATTTGATCCTGATCCACTACTGTTTTTCCCGAGGTCTAAACAATTTATGTTAATCTAAGTACCTTTTGTATTATCCATAATGTATTAAATGCTCTGAAAAAAAATGGCAAATTTTACCAAACACTGTTCAAGCAGCAGCCTGAGCAAACAGTTTCCCAGAGGAGATTTGGGTGAGCACAAACAGGAGCCTTGTGCCAGTAGCTGTGTTAGTGAAATCAGAAACATATGAGGACATTCCTGAGCACTGGAAGGTCTTTTCTACCTACAGTAGTCGATGGCTAGAAGAAGTCCCTGACCAACCTTGGCCTGTGCCAACGACTGCTTTCCCTGATGGTTCCCACCCTTGGCTCAGGAGCCAGAGTGCACTGGAGAACATTTCCACGCAGGTAGTTTGGATGTCGTTATTCTTTTTTTTGGAGGCAAAGCTTACAAGTATAGACATGGGTTATTCCATGCCATCTGGCCTCAGTGACCAGAAATGTTCTTCAGCAAAATGCTTTCACTGATATAGAAACAGTGTGGTTATGCTGTGCTATTTGTTAACACCCAACCAAGATTTTGTGTATAGAATCATAGAATCATAGAATGTTTTGGGTTGGAAGGGACCCCTAGAGGTCATCTAGTCCAACCCCCCCGCAGGAGCAGGGACACCGCTAACTAGATCAGGCTGCTCAGAGGTTTTCCCCCTCTTTCCTATAGGCCCCCTTTAGGTACTGAAAGGCCGCAATCAGGTCTCCCCGCAGCCTTCTTTTCTCTAGACTGAACAAGCCCAACTCTCTCAGCCTGTCCTCATAGGAGAGGTGCTCCAGCCCTCGGATCATTTTAGTAGCCCTCTTCTGGACCCGCTCCAACACTTCCATGTCCTTCTTGTGCTGAGGGCTCCAGAGCTGGACGCAGTACTCTAGGTGAGGTCTCACCAGAGCTGAGTAGAGGGGCAGAATTACCTCCCTCGACCTGCTGGCCACGCTCCTCCTGATGCAGCCCAGAGTACGGTTGGCCTTCTGGGCTGCCAGGGCACATTGCCGGCTCATGTCCAGCTTTTTATCCACCAGCACCCCCAAGTCCCTCTCGGCAGGGCTGCTCTCAATCCTTTCTCCCCCCAGGCTGTATTGATACTGGGGGTTACCCCATCCCAGGTGCAGGACCTTGCACTTGGCCTTGTTGAACCTCATGAGGTTCACACAGGCCCACCTCTCCAGCCTGTCCAGGTCCCTCTGGATGACATCCCGGCCTTCTGGTGTGTCAACCGCACCACTCAGCTTGGTGTCATCTGCAAACTTGCTGAGGGTGCACTCTATCTCACTGTCCAAGTCATTGATGAAGATGTTGAACAGCACCGGTCCTAGTACGGACCCCTGAGGGACACCACTTGTCACCGGTCTCCATCCGGACATTGTGCCGTTGACCACTACCCTCTGGACACGACCATCCAGCCAGTTCCTTATCCACCGAACAGTCCACCCATCAAATCCATAGCTTTCCAATTTAGAGAGAAGGATGTTGTGGGGGACCGTGTCAAAGGCCTTGCAGAAGTCCAGATAGATGACGTCTGTTGGTTGTCCCTTGTCCACTGATGCTGTCACTCCATCATAGAAAGTCACCAGGTTTGTCAGGCAGGACTTGCCCTTGGTGAAGCCATGCTGGCTATCTCGAATTATCTCCCTGGCCTCCATGTGCTTTAGCATAGCTTCTAGGAGGATCTGTTCCATGATCTTCCCAGGCACAGAGGTGAGGCTGACAGGTCGGTAGTTCCCAGGGTCTTCCTTTCTACCCTTTTTGAAAATGGGCACAATGTTTCCCTTTTTCCAGTCACCAGGGACTTCACCTGACTGCCATGACTTTTCAAATATCATGGAGAGGGGCTTGGCGACTACATCGGCCAGTTCCCTCAGGACTCTGGGATGCATCTCATCAGGTCCCATGGACTTATGTGCATTCAGGTTCCTCAGGAGGTCACAAACCCGATCTTCTCCTACAGCAGGAGCGGTTCTGCCCTCCTGGTCCCCCTCATGCCGTCCATCA
>NW_009260178.1:94489-119787 GCF_000687185.1 Egretta garzetta | reverse complement strand
CTCTTGTCTCAACCACGCCAGTCTCTTCCCTTCTTTGCCCGATTTCTTACACCTAGGGATCGATAGCTCTTGCGCTCTGTGGATCACATCCTTAAAGATCTGCCAGCTCTGTTCTGTTCCCCTGTCCCTGAGGACCATTTCCCAGGGAGTCCTTCTGACTATCTCCTTGAGGAGCTGGAAGTTTGCTTTTCTATATATTCAAGCCGAAGAAGGAAGTGCGAGTTCACAGAGTTTTAGTTTAATGAAACTTGTCTATAGAGGCCCTGTTTAAGCGGGAGATTTCTCTTCCAGTAGGTGACTGAGAGCAGGAACGCAGGACCTTGTGTGTCCTCCCCAGGGACTTGCCTGACTGGCTCCAACTAGTGTTCAGAGGTAAGCACTCCCTGTTTATAAGGTTCTCCCTGCTCAGACTGGCTGAGCAAGGGACGCTTCCAGATCCTCTTCTGGAAGACTGGGAGGACCTGCTCTAGGATACAGCTGGGGAGCAGCTGAACACTTTACTCTGGCTTTCCCTTTTGCCTGGAGTGCATATCTAACCCCTCTCTTAGTCTTTAGACTCTTGCCCCTCTGGTACAAACGTCCTCTTTACAAAATCGTGTCTTGATGGTCTTCTGGTGGCTGGGTATTAATGGTATTGCAAATTTATACTTTTTTTCCAGTTAGCTAGCCAATATAAGATATGGTTCCTTCTCACAACTTGATTTTCTACTGCTCTTTTTTAATTTTTGTTACTCCTATTTCAGGTATCATACTTGCTTACCTAACTTTGCCAGACTGAACACGATGAGGTAAACTGTTTACTTCAGGCTGATGGTCTGTTCACCTTCTCCTGAAATATTTTCCAATGATTTTGTAAGGAATTAATCCAATCCAGAGATGTTGTTACCATCCTCTCCATCCCTGCTGTGTATGTTATGCTGACTCCTGCAAAGTGATGTAGTCCCCTGGGTTCTTGCAGCTTTTTCCAATGCCAGGAATCAAACTGAGTTGTGATATTTGTTGTTGTTTTCAAACTGACAGTGAATCCATTTACTTTTCAGCCTCAAATCCTTCACTGTAAAGCTATGGATATTTCATAACATCCACAGTGTCAGACAGCTGCCTTTTCCATTTGAGCATCACTTGCTGATTTCTCTGTCAGATAAGTTCTAATTATTTTGTTTAAGGGTATATTCTGTGTCTTTAAGTAGTCTGTTTTTAGAGTGCTCTTTCCAAAACTCCGTTACAATGTTTCCATTAAGAGGTCTGGGCTGAAATATGACTGCAGAATTCTAGTTAAAAGAAAAAAAAACATTATCAGCCTAAATGAGCCACTGCGATGCTTGTTCCTTTGTTACATGCTCTTTCGTCTAATGATTGTTATTTTATCTATTTTTAAAGTCTCAGTTACTTGCTTCAGTGCTAACAAACATAACAATTAAGGACTCAGTAAGTCCTCCCAAACTGCAAGATTTATGAACCACTGTTCAAACGTCTCTAATACCACTTCAAAATCATCTTCTGAATTAATAAAAAGCAATGGAAATCAACTGAATATTTAAGAAAGTTATTTTCACTCTTCTTGTTGGTGACCATTATTTATAGTTGTGGAAATAACAGTGCCTATAACTATATGAATACAGTTATGGAATGAAGTGCAAATTTAACTTTGACTACTTCCTCACATTTTCAGAGTGAATTATTGTATTATTCTCTTGAGCGTACTGGCATAATTTATTTTACCTTTAGTACATTTACTGTTTAGAAATCAGTCAAGAAGTGGTCAGTTGTCTTCCTGTGTAATAACCCATAGTGATTGCACACTGTGAACTTCTGCACATCCTAATAGCTTCATGCAAAAAACCTGTAAAGTACTCTCCTAAAGAAACATTTCTCTAACTCCAAGGACTTCAAAAACCCCTTTAAGGAATAGTTAGAAAAGAAAGAGAACATGGGCAATGATGATCTGAGAGGGCCTAGTCCAGGCATAAGTCCCTTCCCAGGATGCACGATATAGGTCACTTACCAAAGATCTGCTGTTGGTAAAAAGTCTCTCTGCCTCGAGGAGCAACCTCTAGAAGTGTCCAAGATCAAGGGGAGATTACCACCATGCAGTCATGCTGCCTAGCAGGGAATGCTCAAAGAAGGCTCGCTTAGGCTTTAGAGACATGGTTTAGTCGTGGACAGGTACAGTTGAGCTCAAGGATCTTAAAGGTCTTTTCCAACCAAATGATTCTATGATTCTCTATTTATAGGATAAAGTGGTTGGCTTATAGTCAAATTACATGTGATGGGAAAGGTACACACGAGGCTCCTTGTACCCACAACTTTCTTTGTTCCTTGACAAATGCGTCTTTGAAAAGCCACCACTATTCGTGTGTCAATCTCATGATCAGTGTTCCAAGCTCATATGCATTGATGTCTCTGACCAACAGCAGATCTTTGGTAAGTGACCATTAACATGCATAGCCTTATAGTATGGTAACTTTGATTTTGTCTTGATATCTTTGATTGCATGCTGAATTAATGCTAATGAAACATTACACAAACTTTGCATCTACAATCCCTTAGACATAAACCGTTGACCAAGTCTGAGACTATGTTTTAACCTAGCCACACCTATATTCCTCTCTGAGGAAGGAGTTTAGAAAGCAAGGGGGTCGACTCTGAACCTTGTGACTCAGTGGGAGGGTCCTTCATACCCTTTTGTGTCCCCGGTCAGACTAACTCGAGTGTAACTCAATTTTCCTTTGTATGTTTGTTCCATGTAGTAATTAATAGAGTGAACCTTGCTATCCAGCTTTGTGAAGTTGTACTTTTACAACATCATATTAAAACCACTTTATCTTATACCTTTGACAGTGATTCCTTAAGCAATATAAATCACTTTTTTACGACAAATTGGCATAATTGGCAGGATCCTAAATGAAGATTCGTGACACTGTGGCACAGTACTTAACCTAAAGGACTGACTTCAAAATGCCCGCAGTAACCTCCAAATTTGACTATTTTTTTCATGGCTTCTGACAGAAAGTGAAAATGTTATTGAAAGCTATTTGTAGATGTGCTAAAGGACATTGCAAGTTCTTCACATGAGTGATAGATTTAGGCCAAAAAATATTTTGGAGCATGAAGTCCTTTGGGATGGGTGTGAAAGCTCCTAATAATAAGGCAGCTGTTTGGCTATTAACCTTTTTGCTAGCCATACTCTGCAAGTAACTCAAATTATTTTTATAATAATGAAGTTTTCTCCCACTGCCATTTTTTATTTCTCAGTTTTTCTGGTTTGGTTGTTACTGTCACCATGGTATCTGGCCACTCCCTATTAATTATAAAAAAGTGGATCTGGCTTTTTTTCATAGATATGTCATTCTTCTGATTCCCTTCTTCAACTATGACTTTTGAAAGCACAAAAATGTTGCTTTATTATGGGCTGGGTTATTTTGAATTGCATGATTTCATTTAAAATAGACAACAGTGAGGTTTATACTGCAGGAAATAATTTTAAGATCTGGGGCCAGTTTCAGAGAGATTTCTCATGTAGGATCAGATTTTGATTGAGAAGTAAGAACTGAAGACATTGAAAGTTATTGTCAAGGGCTCCAGAATATGAATGTATCATATTTTTTTCTGTAATTTATTGTTTATTTTATTTTTAAGCATCTTTGGGATCTTTTAATAGCTGGGGTTCAGGGTGAATAGTGATAGGACATATGTGGAAAGGGGGGCTGTTAAATGCCCGGCACTGTAAAGTCTTTGTTCATAGACTGGAGATTCTTCTAAGTTATCATACTCAAATTGCTGATATTACTACCATTGTCAGAAATACAAACTGATATTTTGTTGCTAATAATTATGTTTATTTACAGTTTTTGAGCGTGAGATTCCATCTGGTTTTACTTTATTACATTATTCTCAAGCTGGTAGATGCTAATGAAGTTCTTATGTATTCAGAAAAATAGAGTATATGGTAAAAGGAAGACCCTGTCCAATTAGATCAGCATCCATTAGTTTCTGACTTAGCAAATTCCAGGGGATAAGTGGTTCAATGACATGTCTAGAGGAACCAAACTAAAAATTGGAGATTTCCCCCCAGTATAATAGAAATTACTCCTCCTTTCTCTGTGTTCCCAGTGTTAGAGAGAAAGGTTTGGCAAAGTCACATTTTAAATGAGCTATTTCACATCAAAAGTTTTCAACATTTTAAAGGCAGATGAATTACACTGTTTTGAAACTTTACAAATTCTAAAGATTTCCAGCTCAGCAGGGAGCTGAATTTCTGTGTATCAAAACCCAGTAACAAACCAGTCTCATTCTTGTCTTGCTATGTATTTAAAATAGTCTTATAAGATATACAGGTTTAATCTTGGAGGCCAAATGTGATTAACCATGGTACATTTATGCTTACAAATATACTGGCATTTGTGCTACAAAACATTTTCAGGTACTGCTGATGAACTGCTGGTTATGAATTGAAATTCAGGTGCATAAAGTCCCTTCACTGATTTATATGGCATGCACCTTATTAAATTTGATTTAATCAGTGTTTTCCACACCATTTTAATTAGCATAAAAATAGTTGTTCATTCATTCATTCATTTATTAAACCAACGCCTTCTGGATTTGGACCCACTAAAAACCACATCCTTATTTACTTAGGTTTATATACTGACATTGTCTAGAAGCCTATGTTACAAACCATTCCATTATCCTATATTAAAATGCAGTTTGAAAAGATAATTTTTATCTCAAAGACAAGGCAACCAGAAGTACCGGTACACAGTACTTGAAATCAAAGAGAGTTTGTAAGAAATCTCTCACCTCATCAGGATTGGTACTATATGATTTATAAATGGTGAGTATAGTGCATTTCACTCAAGGTGAGAATAACTTCTTCAGTTATCTTCAGTTGGTTTCTCCATATGATTCAAGCAGTTGTTACCTGGTGGCTGGATTTTAAAACTGGGTGCTCCATGCAGACCAAAAAGTTGTAGGACTTCATCCTAACTCATGCAGCTACAGGAACTTTAGGTTTAGATTTATTTTTGTTGAGTCGTGCCAGTCAGCCCAAATATGGGGATGGTAGAACATGTTGACCACAACATACTAAGTGCTTAAGAGAGAACTTCTGATAACTGTGATGATGCAAAGTGGGACTCAATTGTGGGAGATCAGTCAATATCAAAGATAAAACAACATTTGGAGAGTGTTGTTGGAGAATTCTTTCCATAAGCAGAAGTAAACCAACACAGATGCTGGGAGAAATACCATTATCTGGGTGTTTCTGCTACTAAGGAAAGTGGCTTTATTTTGGTCATAGCAAATCTGGGTTTTGTTGCTGAGAAAGAGATATATGTAAACCCAGCATGGGTTCTTATATTAAAAGTAACTAGGCAAAGTTGTGAATTTATCTTAATTTTCTAGTTCTGTGTTTTCTGGAGGAACAATGAGGAGAATGCATGTATGTATACAATGTTGTTGATTAGGCCATTAGATAATCTTTTAAAAAGTATACTATTTTTGCTGATTATGACTTCTATGCCTGTTGTGTCACACAGTAACAAGAGATTTCTGATATTAGCACAGACTATTCAGGTGGTCTAAAGTGGGATATTTTGTAAGAGTAAGGTTTATTCAGTGGTGTAAATTTCACCCATGACCTTAGATCTGGCGATATTACCGCTGTAGAGGTGAACCACAATGTTTGTATTGAATAATGACTCTCCCAGTTAGGGAAAACCTAGGGTTCTGCCTGCATTAAAACAAATGCAAAACTATCCTGATAAAAATATTAAAACCACACAGGAAAAAAAAAACCACTGTTCTTTATTTCTCTCAACATTGACAGTATCTGACAGCATTTGTACCTTGTTTTTTTGTTTTTTTTTTTTTTTAATAAAGGTTCATCCAGTGGAAAAAGGTGAACAAAATGTCACAGAAGAACATGATACAAGCTTCTAATCTAGCAATACATCCTGGGTGCTTCCTGAGGTTCACCCAAGCCTTTTCTACCTAATTGCAGAAAAGGAGCAGCAAGAGTTATGGAGCAGAAGTTCAAATTCTTTATTTTTATTTCACTTTTAAGAAAGTGACTACTTCACCTTTACTTTTTGCCTTATTTTTTAGTATTTCATCTGTGCATAAGTGTGATGGTTGACAGCGACAGCACATTTAATCTTATTGTTTACCTTGAGATATCCATCTTCATGTTAGGTACTTGATTCTTCTGGGCTAAAGTATTACTCGGAAATTGCTAATGTGTCTGGGTGAAACCTTCCCATCTGTGTTTAGTCAGTGTAGTGATTCTGTGTTATTAAGTGAAGAGGGCAAATAAGAACAACAAACTAATAGTGTATGATAACAATAAGATTTAAAGATGAAATGTTTAAGTGGCTTCACTGTAGGTACTCAGATTGCTCTGCTTCCTGTAGCTAAGCCAAGCTGTGATTATCACCTGTTTGGGTGATTTAACTTCACTAGCTAAATCAGCAGACTGTTGTGATGATTTGCGCTGTTCTGTGTTTAAGCAGGACTACTACAGCAACACGGAGCGCGCTCGGCTAAGTACGTATTTCATCATGGTTATGTACATCTTTGCCTCTTCATCTGAACTAAGAAAATGAGCTCCAAAGATACTACATTTCCATATTATGAAAGGGTCCCTAACACAGAATGCAAGTCTCGGTTCATTAAGTGTCACTGCCACCAGGACCCCTCGCAGGACAAGGTGCTAAAGAATACAGATTAAATCCTTCAGCACATAGGCTAGATTTTCTCAGTCCTGAACGAATTTGCATTAACCAAGTGTATTTTGCCAAATGTATTTGAGTAACGAGGTTTTTTTTCCAGGGAATCTGGGATGTAGCAAACGCTAGCCTCCATGCACTCCAAGGAGGTTTATCCAAGTTCACGGGTGCCAGTTTTACACCGGCATTTTTTAAATCAAAGCTATACTTTAAATGACTGAATTTTTCACTTGTTCACAGGTTCTGGGTTCTGAAATACAACAAGGCTCCCAGACAAAGCAGAAAACCTAGTGGAAATATGAGAAGTCATGACTACAGTGACACTGAAATGTTACCATCATTATAAACATTGTACAGTGTGTGACTTGCCTGTCAAAGAGTTTTTTATAGAAAGTGAGAGAACTTAATGTACTAGTTTAGATGACCTTACCAAAGGTGTTTCTGAAACTTAACCAAATTCACATATTAGTCTGCAAACCTCTAAAGTGAATAGGTAAGGTAGGTCTGCAAATATCAATACTACATGGCGAATTTGGAGACATCATTGTTTTTTTTCTTTTTCGTTAAGCACATAGAGGAGGAATTTTTCCCCCTACAGCCCATGGGAGTCCACGGTGGAGCAGATCTCCACCTGCAGCACAGGGAGGACCCCACACCGGAGCAGGTGGATTCACCCGAAGGGAAGCCCATGCTGGAGCAGGCTCCTGGCAGGACCTGTGGCCCTGTGGAGAGAGAAGCCCATGCTGGAGCAGGTTTTCTGGCAGGACTTGTGACACCACAGGGGACCCATGCTAGAGCCATCTGTTCCTGAAGGCTTGCACCCCATGGAAAGCATGGACCCATGCTGGAGCACTTCGTGAAGAACTGTAGCCCATGGGAAGGACTCACATTGGAGAAATTCATGGAGGAATGTCTGCCGTGGGAGGGACCCCATGCTGGAGCAGGGGCAGAGTGTGAGGAGAAAGGAGCAGCAGAGACAGTGTGTGATAAACTGACCCCAACCCCCATTACCTATCCATCTGTGCCACTCAGGGAGCGGAGGAGGTAGAGAAAATCAGGACTAAAGTTAAGCCCAGAAAGAAGGGGAGTTAAGGGAAAGGTGTTTTAAGATTCAGGGGATTTTTATTCTCTCCTTCTCTTATTTGATTGCTAATAAATTAAACTAGTTTTACCAAGTTGAGTGTCTTTTGCCCATGACGGTAACTGAAAAATGATCTCTCCCTGTCCTTATCTTGACCCATGAGCCTTTTGATATATTTTTCTCTCCCCTGTCCAGCTGAGGAGGGGAATGACAGCACTGATAGGGCACCTGGGGTCCAGCCAATCACAGTCTCATAAAAAATAGCAGTTAGTTAAAAATTAGCCAAAATAAAATATAAAAAAATCTAAAATACAATACATACGAAACAAAGTCATCCCAAATGTAATATCTTATAACCTAGGAAAGTATGTCAGCTTCATCAGGTAAGAAGCCTCCATATTTAGAAATGTGGAAATTTTCTAGTGTACCTTTGTTGACCTACCAGGAACACCCTTCAGAAACAAGACCATCTGAAATGTAAATATATCTTGTCACAGCAAAAATTATTGATGTTCTTTGCATTTATGGTTTTTGAATAGTTAAGGACTGAATTTATACTGTATAGAATAAATATGAATGATTCATCACTTATGAAAATGTCACATGAACTCCTGTAAAGCTCTACAAGGGACTCAGTAGGGGGTCAACTGGATTTTACAAGTTGATTAAATTCCAGATACTTTTTTTCTCATTTTTTTTTTTGTATGTATGTGTCCTAATGCCATCTATTTGCATAAGTTAGAAACCCCGTCTTCATATAGTCTGTTGGTTAACTGAAATGAATGTCTTTCTATTTATCTGCGAATATACTTCTTTATTTCTAGGAAATTTTTGAGCTTTATTCCTACTCATAATTTCTTACTCAAATGGACAGGCCACTTGAAATCATGTCTAGCTGGCAGCTTTCATAATAACTTCAAAAGGAACACAGGGATGCACCTAAACTTTACAACTGAGGCTGCTCAGTTAATAGGCCCTGGTCATCAATGTTAACCTCCAGCCTTACCCACACCAGTCTTCAATAAAAAGTTCCATTTGGTTCAATTAAGCTTGAAAAGTAACTAAATGTTATATTTCACTGAGCCATTTACTTATTACTTTTTTTTTTTTTTTTTTTTCCATCTGCCCCTATCTGGACAAGTAAAATTAATTTGAGTTCTTTCTTCCCAGTGTCACTCAATACCTACTTCTTCTTATAGGTAGGTCTTTCTTATAAAATGTAATTCAACCCCAAATTTATATTTGAATCTCAATGGGTGAATTCAAGTTCATGCAGTTTAAATGAGATCTGACTTGCCTTTCTATTTTGTTGAAATTATTGCAGACTTCTGAGTCACAAACTGTGCAAGTGATGGAAGCATTACCTACAACCCTTAGTATCTCAGAATGTGCAACATCCCATTTGCATATATGTTAGAGTTAATAGGCCAAATCCTGAGGTGCTTGCATAAAGTTGATAATTTCTTCTTTCAGAATTAACAGCAGAAGTGTGGGATGGAAATTAATGGATAAAAATTAAATTTTCACTTCAAATTATTCCATGGCCTTTCTTCTTCCTGTCTCTTCCCTTTGTACCCTAGTGTTGCCGTTTCTCTGTCTCCAGTATTTTCTATTTAGTTTTGTCTCATCGTTTTTCTACATTGTTCTTTTTTGTCCCTTTTCTTCACTGATTTGATTATTTTTTTCCTTTCTCGCAGTTTTTTGTCTGTTTCCTCTACTTTAAACCACCATGGCAGAAGGTCATAGATGCCATAAAAAGGGTTAAAGTTTTTCATAAGGAAACAGCTATTAATAAGATATCTAGGGACATACAGGTGATAGAATGAAAGTTCTTACCCTTAAATCAATCCTGCAAAAAGACATGATATTGATTAGTGCTGCTGGAGACGAGTGTTGAAAAACTGAAAACCTCTTCAAAGAATATTTTGGTGGAAGAAAAAGGAATTTTTTTTTTTCCTTTACTCATAGAGGTATAGTTGCAGTTAGAAATTAGAGCTGTATTCTCCAAATGGGGCAGAATGACCCACAGCAAGCTGCCAGCAGGCTATACTCCTAAGAATCTGAGAAAAATTCTGGTTTTGCTGATGAAGTTATTCAGATACTTGTAGTCCTATTACCAGGCAGTAGTGCTGCCAAGTGAAGTGTCTCAGTTCTTGTCTCATATCTATTGACAAATGAGATGTACAAACCAGGAAAACTTCAGCTGAACCTCCCTATTCTAGTAGATATGTTATCTACCACATCAGACAGCACCAGATTCACCAGTCCATCACCATGTCCATCAACCAGCCAACCAAAGATGTGGAGGTGGTTGCACAGGAGGAAGGACATGTGAGCTCCCTGATTTCTTCAATATAAGATGGCCTAATGATGTATCTACCTCCTTATGGGAGTCCTCATTGACTAAGCAGTACGCAATATTTTCTAGTCCTGTAGTTGATGCTGTGCCAGCATGTAGGAAGGTAGGCAAGGTGTGCAGGGCAAAGGGGGAGCAGGCACCTGTGGCACTATTTGGTGATGCAGCTTGTCCCTGGAAGCCTGGATCAGGTAGAAGGAAGTCCTGGGTTTTCTGTTGGGGTTACAAAATTTGGATTAGGGGGTTATTGGATAAAACAAATTAACAACACTAAAAAAGAGACCAGGTCTTGATCATACAACTTTCCCATTATGTTTACTCCCCCTGTATAGCTGCTTTCTTCTTGGGGAGTCTGTATCCCCCACCTAGACAGTGGGGGAAAATGAACAAGCGAATATTCATTTGCAGTTTTTTAATGTCATTATTTCTATATTATTAATATCACATTTACACAAAGAATCTCCATCTGTGTTTCAAGCCCATTGTGCTGAGGGGTGCACAACCTAAAGAAAAAGGCTAGAGCTCATAACTCAAACAGATAAAGCTGGCTAATTAAAAAGCAGAAGCAAAATAGCTTTTCAAGTGAGTCAGGGAGTCTCTGAGAAATATAGAACTATATTAAAAGTTTTCTGACTTCACTGTCTTACCAGTGTATCCTTCCTTGCCACTACCTACTGCAATGCTAATTATTTCAATACAGTTCCTAAAACTTCTGCATAACTGAAAAAGCTAATGTACCTGAGAACAACCAGTTATGTACTGCAAACCTATTTTAACAGAGAGCAATTGAAAACAAAATGTTTTAAAATCATTGCTTCTTATTTTAAAAAATCATTCTGTAGAATGAAAATGAATTTTGTAGCAAGTATGTGTGTAATAGTGTTAGGCATTCCTCTATATATAGTACTTTTCTTTCAAAGATTAAATTAATAAATTGAGTCTTTGTTTGTTCTGAGAGGGAACAAAACTGCCTTAACTGAGAAATTCAATATCTATCAGAATAAATCTGGAAATCATGCATTTATTGTATCCTGACATTAATGATATCATGCTGTCTCAAGAAAAAAATAGTCTAGAATCACTAACAGCTTTTAAAATGTTAATCTAATTCCTTCCAATAAAACCAAATTTGTGAGCACTCTACAACGTAGTATTTGCTGCTTTTCTGCATTCAGACAACAGGCTGACTTTGCACTAGAACAACCAAATGTGCTTGAAAAAAGTAGGATAGGTAAAATCACTGCCTTTTTGGCTGCAATGTTGTCCTTTTGTCATCTTTAAAAAATAAAAATAAAAATTCAGTAAATTCTGTGTCCTTTACAAGAAAAGTGAATTGTGTTTTACTTTCACTATTTTTCTTGATTGTCAGTTGTATTTTAAAAGGCACAGCATAGTGATTAAATTTATATGTATAATTCCTAAGCAAATCTCTTGTCACTGGGTAACTCCCCTTGTCTGAATGGTGGTACAGCTTTGGAGTGACAGCGCTGTTCAGTGTTGTGAAGTCACTGAGTCATGTTTGACCATGAAAAGTAATTTCAAGGGATACTTCCAAAGACTGGGAGAAGAACAGACCTCCAGTGTTCCTTCACTGTTGGGAAATTAGTCAGTTATGGCAGGAGTAGGCCAGGCAGCTAACTTGAGGTGTTCATGATGTAGATGTCTGCATTAGAGGTAGTCCCGTTAGTCTCCAGAGGGGATCTTCATGTGATCTGGTCTAGATGTCTACTTTTTAAAGGGATGAACTTTATTTTGAAGTGTCAGTCTCTTTGAAATGACTGTAAAGATAGCCACATTAGATAACTTACAAGTAGATAACTACATTGCAGGGTCAGGTGGATCCTCAACTTTGAACTCGACTATAAGCTGGAATTTACTAACAGACAATGAAGCCACACAAAGCCAGTATGACACTTACAGCTAATGAAATGGTGGTGGAGAAAATAAATCTGCCAGTGCCACACACCCTTGATATTATCTAGTAGCACCTGGCCTACGTTGTGACAGCTACAAGGAGGACAAACTCTTCTGTTAAATAACTTTTTTCCCAGCAATCCAACAATGTGCTACTTTAAGCCTGCCAGCACATCAATGCTGTTGCTATTTACAATGTTAACATCTTAAAAACCCCACAGCTTAATGGAGTCAATGGGGCAATGCCAATATATTCCAGGTGGCAATTTGTCCATGAACCTGTGTGTTAAAACAGGACAGAGTAAATTAATCAAATTAACATTATCTTTCCCTCTCCTGTTGAAAAGCTCATAAAAGATCATAAAAGGTCATAAGAAAACTTTCTTTTAAGTTGTTAAAAACCAGGGAAAGCTTTAATTTACATATAGTCTGGTGGAAAAAAATTACAAATTTGCCACACTTCTGCCTCAATCATTTAGAAAGCTATATGCTTAACTTTGGGATTGTAGAGCAGCGTGTGTAATAAAGGGTATCACAAAAACTTGTTAGAATACTAATGCTGGATAGCCTAAACTTATATAATACCTAGGGATCAAGCAGAGAGGTAGGATCTAGATACTAAAAACTAGGTTAACAGAGTAGAGACGACTACATTTTCAAAGGGACATTAAAAGGTGAACAACATAAATCAATGCTAAACAAAGGCAATTTTTGGTAAGTATGCAGCAATAGATACTGAGGGGGAAATTAAATTACCTGTGTTAAATATATAGGAAATAGATTAGGGACAGTGTCATTTCACAGTTTCAGAAGAAAATATATGTAAGTCTAGGGTAGTTTCCTGGATTCTTTTTTTTTCACCAATTAAAATCACCTCCACATGGTGATTTATTCCATACTAAGGAATGTCTAAGGTTGGGTAGTACCATAGGAGTGATTATACTGGATCAGTCTAAAGGTGTGATTCGGATATCACACAACTGAGTCACCTAAGATTATCCAAGAAATCTACATGGGCATGGAGGGTACTATGCAGTTCATATAAGAAACCAGTATCTGGTGTCTTGGAAGATCTCAAATGGCAATGGGCTCTCTTGTATTGGTTTCCGAATAGAGCTCTGAAGGTCCTGCCACTGTTCTGTCTCTAACTTGGTCCAGAAGTGGATGCTTAGGGATGAGCATATGCCATGCTTTCTTCTCACGTCCTCCCAGGCTCCATTTTTTGGGTCAGGAACTTCTGGAGCTGGTTGTAGTTTCTCTACTCATTGAGGATGCATTCCTAAAAAGTGTAACTGTTAACGATTTGACAGAAAGCAACACATTTTTTTTCCCCATAAAGATTAATGTAATAGAAAGGACATGTATGTAGGGACTACAGAAATACATCCAATTTAAATACCTGAAAGGAATGTATATAACATGGAAGACAGAAAAACATGTACAGGTCCATCAGGATCACTAGTTGTAGTAAAAGCTGGCATTATGCAAACAGCTTTTTGGAGACTGGAGTGCTGATTGCTTTTTAAAATAAAAATCAATAAATTACTTCTTGCTGGTGTCAGATCCTGATTGGTAAATTACTTTATCAGACAAGATAAAATGATGTCCACATTTTATTGTTCTTGCTGCCTCTTTCCGTACAGTTACTTTTCTAGTATTGTCATAATCTTTGTTAGATGCCTGCTGCTCATCAAATTCAATCAAGTCAACCATGGGCAAAGGAGGGAGAAGTGGAGTAATGATGATGGTTATCAGAGCAGGGTATTAAATGATGGCAATAGAAATCTGAAATGGTGGCTAGAGAGGCAATGGGGTGTTACTGTAGTAACCTGGATTTTCTTCTTCCCTTAGCTTTTCTCCCTTTACTTTTCTCAGTAACAGAAACAAACATTTAATGTTTACAACACCCATTAGCAAAGGCCTCCACAGTTTAATCGCATGTGTGAAAAGCCACAACTTTTTGTACACCAGATATCTCTCTTCAGCTGATTCATTTAATGCCCGTTGTTCCTGCAATGGAACAGTGAGAATTCTCTCTGCTCACAATTACATATCACCATTCAGTTGTCCCTTTTCCAGGCTGAAGAGTCCTTCTTAAATATTCATTTCCTAAATAGAAAAAATTCTGTACCTTTGATTACCCTAGCGACTCTTTTCTGAACTTTTGCTGATTATACTTAATCTTTTTAGAAGTGGGGCAACCAGAACTGTCCACAATATTCAAGGTGCAGAAAAACCCTGGGTGGAACAGTGATATAATGAAGTTCTGTATTGTTTTAACCTTTCAAATAATTAATAACAATTACTTTTTACTGAGCATTGATTTGATTTTTCCTGGGTTCATCCTACGTAGTATTTTTTTCAGAGCGTAGCATTTTTCACAGAAAATTAGGTTTCTTTGATTATTTTCCCTTGTGCATTTCTATATTTATCTCTTAAATTTCATCTGCCATGTTATTTCCCAGTTGGTGAGATTTGTAAGTTCCTTCTGCTGTTCTTCACAGCTGGTTCTCAACTTAGATATACTGATTAATGTAGTATTATTAGAAAAATGTTGTCCTTTCCAGGATCTGAGGTTAGAACAACAGGTCTGTAGTTCCCTGGGTCCTCTCTCATGCCTTTTTGTAGGGGCTTTCAAATATCGTCTTGCATTAATACTTCATCTTGATCCATGCAGAAGAAATTTTTCTTACATCACATCAGTAGTATTTGAATGTCAATAAATATTTACTAAGCACAAAATGTTTTTCAGAAATCTGATTACCAGCTTTGATTCATCTGCTGCCTAGTGATGGATGGGTAGCTGTATACCTGTCTGTATTATCACTGAAAGGATGGGATTAGAAAACTTGCTTTTTGCATAGAAAACAAGGTATACTCTCTTCAGTAAGCAAGCCAGCATGGAACGTTTGCATCTCTTGAGAAACAGCATTTGTTTGACTAACTGCACTATACTCCAGTACTGTTAACTTCTGCAACAATTTTAGACACTGTCAGTCAACAGTTTGGTGTATTATAGCCAAATGACTCCTTCAAAACTGCCAAGCATGTACAGACAGCTGACAAAGGATTTGAGTCATTCTAGACACCTTCATGATTTTTACAAAGCTAGAATTGGCTGTGAACATCAAGTGCTTTAACCTTTATATTGACAGCATGCCATGACAAGGGGTCGAAAAGCTGCCACAGTTTTGGTGACTTCCTTGCTATGTGAAAGCCTCAGGAAACCTGGGTTGCTGTGTCAGGAGAGGAGTGCGAGTGTCACAGGCCATAACCTCTGCTACAGGTGTAAATAATTTCTCAGAAGCAATAATTACTATTTTCACTCCTCTCTCTGTAAGAATAGTCTAGCCTTCATCCTCAAGGCAGCAAAATTCAATTTTCCTTGCACAGTTGAAAAACCAGAGCTGGTTCAGGACAATTCATACAATAGAAAGCCAAGCGAAATAACTCCTTCTAGAGAGATTATCTCTTAACACACTTTCTCTGTACCTTCTCAGCTGTGCTTCTCCAAGTGAATCAGTTTGCTCTGTGGGAAAATGCAGAATGGAAATAAAAATATGGGAAATAAACATAATGGTACAAAAATCTAAAGTAAATGAAAAGTTCACTACAAGAATTATATATTTTTTCCATTGTTTTACCTTATCAAGAAAGGAATTATTTTGCTGCTAAAGTTATTTCACCTCCTTAGCAGGTTGTCAGAGAAACTGGGGACATAGTATTGTAATAATGTATTTTCCAATAAAAATGATTTGGAACATTATTGTGTGGGTTTTTGTTTTTTTTAATTATAGTTACATGTTATGAACTGAATACTTCAGGCTATATAGAAAAGTTATGAAAGCTTGTCTATGAAAATGATTCATAAAACCTGTGATAAAACAGCTTCTTGGAATATTTCAGCCTACAATAGTATTTTTAATGAGATTGTGTGGAAAACAAGCATTTCCCCATATGATTTAGTTTTCTATCTTCATGAAACCTAGATTTAGTTCTACGAAACCATTCTTCCAAGAAATTGCACAGAAGCCCCATCTCCAAGGAAGACAATCTTGTGCAGATGGCCGGTGTCCAGAACAGCCCCACAAGTGTAGGCAGTTACAACTCTAGCTCTGCCTACATGTGAAGATAGTGGCAAGCAAACCAACTGCAGTCCCAAAGCTCCTTTTGTGTAGGAACTTAAAATCCAGGAGTTTTAGCTGATGCAGAGTAAAGAAGAAAAAAATCTTCCAGATGGGAACTGGCTTATGTTCTATGAGCTGGGACATGAATATAGTTGATGCACATCTACAGATGATCAAGCAGACTATTACAGAGCCAGTTGGAAGGTAGTACCCAGACATGAAGAACTTCTACTAGGTATTGACCCTCTGCACTCTGAATCAGAAGGAACCAATAAACTGTATTTTCTCTCTCAGTGCCTGCCTAGTGATGTCTTCAAATCAAGGCTTCCATGTTGACACAGAAAATCTGACACAGCAAAAAGCGGAATTTCCATAGTCAAAGACCTATTATTGGCCTTACATAAAAGTGAAATTTATGGTCTGTGATATACATGGGGTCAGAATAGATATCAAATGTCCTCATAATTGTTAAACTCTGTCTAAGTATGAATTTATTTCACTTACTTTTAGTTGACAGGCCTTTAGTGTAAGACTCTTAAGCTATGTCTATGGTGAAGAGAGAATCACCAGAATACGATTTCTTGAGCCACCCCTTGCATGTACCTGTGTCTGTCTACTGAGGACATTGAGGTCTGGCTAGCAAGAGAGCTAACAGAAACTGTTTTAACAAAAAAAAGAAACCAACCAACCAACCAAAAAAAAAACAGCAAAAGGAAGGACAATTACCTTTATTGTGTAATTTTTGTGGAAAGGAATTCACGTTGTTTGTCTCAGAAGGTTCCTACAGTCCTGTATTGCTGAAAGACCAGCTTTCCATTTTTACCCATGCTACTAATTCTTGAATTCAGTGTGTGGGCGAAGCTTTCCTAGAAATTAAGGTAGAGTTGTTTGTAAAAAGCATTCCAAATATTTTGATGTTTTTTTCTTTATTATAAAACAATATCTCAGTTGTGTTATAGATACTATAGACACTACAATATCTAGTAGTAGGAAGGAGCTATAGGGCATGAGCATTTGTAACAAATTCTGCAGGACTGTGGTTCTGCATGCAGATCTGTGATACTAGCTGCCATGAGGTAATTAAATTTTAAATACAGTCTTCTAAGAGTATTTAATCATTTTGAAATGTCTGTGAAATTCTAGGTAAGCAGTATTCAACACTGATTCAATGTCAAGTGATTTCTGTTATAAGCAGAAGAACTACACAGCGATGCTCTCTTGTTCTGTAACTAAAAGATGTGGTGAAGTTAGTGAATCTTCCATTAAAGGAACAAGCTGTGGACTTAGGCTGTTTAGTAAGAAAGGATTTTCTCCACCCACATCCAAACTATTAATATGCTCATTAGAATTCAAGTCCACAATTCCCATTTAAATGAAAACTGTTTATGCTTGCTTTAGGGATGGCAGAACTGACTTCAGATAAAAGGGTCTGTGGTAACATGCAGAAATGTTGCTGGAAGGTTGAGATTCATCTCACTTAAGATAAGATATCCAAAGGTTATACTAGTCTAAGACCTTAGCTCTTTCTGTCATCAGTGGAAAGAGCTGGGGACTCCAGAGAATGATTCGTCTCAGCTGTCCTAGACCTATGTCGTGGTGAGATGAACCACACTCTGAAGCTGCCTGTTCTCTCCTGTAATTATAGATCAATCACAGTGTGACTAGATCAAACTTAAAAACCTGGACCTAAAACTAATTTTCCGATATTTAACTGGAAGTAGATGAATCCCACTTCAAGTGTCTTTTTGTTTTAACCTTTTGTTTAATATAAAGAAAATAAACTACGTCAATATAATCTTTTAAAGAACACAACTGCCATCAAAGTGAAATGGAGCAATGATTACAGATAGAACAACTTTTATAGATCATTATTAGTATCTTTAGCCTGGAGATAAGCATATTTTTGTGGTATAATAGAAAGCAAATACAAAGAATAAATCTTATAAGTGATTAATAGCTGTGCACTTTCAGCATAATGTACCGTAATTTATTTCCTGCTGTGCTCATGATTAGATTCATCACACTTAATTTCACCAAATCCAAAAGTTGCCTGCCTAAAAGTTAGAAACCTATAAATTAAACACTTAAACTATTTATGTAGACCCTAGTGAGAGTCACTGTTGAAATAAAAGCACTTCCAGGACATTTATCATGCCATCCTAACATATATATCCATAGCAGGCAGAATAAGTTGTCATTTCTACCCGCTGAAGAGCAGTAAGTCTGGGCACAAACAATCCAGAAGATATTTGAAATATGTTAATACAATTCCTTGATATGGGTGATTAATAAACTGAATAGAGAAGGTGCTCTGTTACATCTGCTGCTCACAAAGAGGAGGGTACTGGCTGAAAATATGAAGGTCAAGAGCAGCCTTTGTTGCAGTAACTATAAAATTGTGGATTTTAAGATCCTAAGAGAACTGAGCAAGACAAAGAGCTGAACTGTGAGCTTGGGCCTCAGAAAATCAGATTTTGGTCTGTTAGGGATGTACTTGGTAGGATCCCATGGGAAACTGCTCTGGAGCATAAGAGGCCCAAGTGAGCTGGCTGATCTTCAAGGACAGCCTCCTCAGAGCTCAAGAATGGTCCATTCCTACATGCAGAAATTTGAACAAGGATGGCAGGAGACCACCATGGATAGACATGGAGATCCTGACTGGGATCAGCACAAAGAGAGAAGTATATATATAATTAGTCATCTTCAGAGATTTACCATCATGTATTATTGCTTTGGGATATCAGTTAAGTGAAAGCATAACTGTGTTAACACAGAAAATACTTTACAGAGCTTTCCTGTATTTAGATTAGCATTAATCCCTTATTTAGGCATTTTGCCCACTTTAGGATCAGTGCCAAAATAAACCCAAAATGTAACCGAATTAAATTTGAATTAAACTTGACTTTACAACACTGCCATTTTGAACCGAGACTTCAGGCACAAATTGTTCAAGTTCAGTTCAAAGTTTAGAGAAGTTGTGGAAAATATTAGATTAACTGGATACAAATAAATAAATGATGTGAAATAAAATAGTTTTTATTATCTCTTTTTAAGTTTGGGCACCATGGCATTTTCATACTCCAACACAACCTTCCTACAGTGGGATCCCTCTGCTTGCAAAGATTTAACCTTTTATACTTTCAAATGTGATCACATGTGATCTAGTTGTAAAGTTTCTCATGTAAGTTAACATCATTTTAGAGAAACCTTGAGTAATTTCTGACCATGTAGGCCATGGACTTATTCTTTTCAGTTCTGTCCCACTTGTGGTCAATATCAGGAATTCAGCTTTTACTCCTTTGTGGTCTCTCTAGGATTATTGTTTTTCTTAAAATTCTTTAGCTTTACCTTTAGAAATGCTGCTTTAATGTAAGTCCTCATAAGAGCTACTGAGTGTTCATTTCTTCTCGGGATTGTGTCCAGCTGGGTTTTGAGTATCTCCAAGGATGAAGGCTCCACAACCTCTTAGAGCACCTGTTCCAGTGTCTGACCACGCTCACAGTAAGTTTTTTATGTGTAAATGGAATTCCCTGTGTTTCGGTTTGTGCCCATTGCCTGCTGTCCTGTCAGTGGACATCACTGAGAAGAGTGTAGGCTCCATCTTCATTCCCTCCAATGAGGTATCTATATACATTGATAAGATTCTCTCTGAGCCTTCTCTTCTACAGCTGGGAGCTGTGAATCTTCAGCCTGTTCTCCTGTGACAGATGACAGTGACAATTTGTTGATCACTTTCATGGCTCTTAACTGGTCTCACTTCAGTACGTCTATGTCTCTCTTGTACTGGGGAGGCCAGAAATGGACCCAGCACTCCAGATGCGTCTCACCAGTGATAAGCAAGTGGGAACCACAGGTGTGCACTGCTGGATCATGTTCACCTTCTTTTCCACCAGGACCACCAGGTCTTTCTTTGTGGAGCTGCTTTCAGCATGGTTGGTCCCCAGCTTGAACAAGTACATGGGGTTATTCCTGCACAGGTACAGGGCTTTACGTTGCCCTTTACTGAATTTCATGAGGTTCCTGTCAGCTCATTTCTCCAACCTGTTTGGGCACCTCCACATGGCAGAGCAATCACCTGGTGTATCAACCACACCTCCCAGTCTTGTATCATCTGCAAAATTGCTGAGGGTGCACTTTCTTCCTGTCGTGGATGGAGTGAGAAGGAGGCAAAAATAATGTGGTTTATTGGTGTAAAACAGTGAGTTAACAAAGTTCACTGGTAACTGCGACAATAGTTTATGAGATTCGATGGCAAGGTACACTTTGTTATTTACTGCACAGAGGACAGGGTCAGACAAAACTGTCAGGGAGATCCTCCCGTTGAGTCATGAGGTTCAGACAAGATCCCCTTGCTTTCTAAACTCCCTCAGAGAGGAGTCTAGATGCGGCTGGATCCAATCCTAGTCCCAGACTTGGTCAACGGTTTATGTCTACAGGATTATATATGCGCAGTTAATCCTTTATGTCACTTAGCTAAGATTTCCAAGTTAGCATGCTGTCAGTCACTTACCGAGAATCTGTTGTGGTAAGGAATCTCTCAACCTCGAGGAGTAACCTTGAGAGGCGTCCCTGCTCAAGGGGAGATCCTGGCGTGCAGCCCTCTGCCGTGCAGGAGAGCTCAAAGGGCTCTTGGACTGCTCACTATTGATGGGGGTAAGATGATTGGCTCATAGTCATATTTGCATACTGTCCACTGTGTTTAGGTAGGCACATTTCACAATAGCCCTTGGCTATTGCATTGTTATCTGTCTCCCCCCACATCCAGTGGGTGCATCCTTCATGACCAGACACAGACCAGATGCATCTATCACCACTGCCACAGGTGGTTATCACTTGAAAGAGGTCAAAGGAGGGGGAGTCAGAGATGAGGGGGGATCACACTGCCACCCTTCCAGATATCCACTTATGTACTCTGTACTTCCTCAATTTGCTGTGAGAAAGACAGTCTTGAAAGCCTTACTAAAGTTGAGATAAACAGTATCTACTGCTCTCCCCTAACCTACTAAGTCAGTCATCTCATTGTAGAAGGCTACCAGGTTGGTCAAGCATGATTTCCCCTTCCATGCTGACTACTCCCAATCACCTCCTTGTATGTCCTTCATATGTTTTGAAATTCTTTTCAGGATGATTTACTCCATCAGCTTTCCAGGGCTGGCTCTCTTCAGCCCTGCTTTATGGTTTTCAAGGTCTTTCCCGTCTACATCACTCGATGTCCTTTGCTTGCCAACCTGGTCCACTACTCACTCACTTGACTTTGGGTCATCATATCTCTCCTCCATTGTTCCTAGTTTAAAGCTGCCTTTACCAGGTTGGCCGCCCTTTGAGTAAAGATGCTTTTACCCTGTGTGGTCAGATGGTTCCCATTTCTTCCTAGCATTCCTTGATCTTCAAATAGTATCTCATAGTCATAAAACCTAAATTCCTATTGTCAACACCAGTTGTGCAAACAGCCCCAATATATACTAATCACAGCTTTAACTAATTTATAGATTTTTGATCTATCCTACACAGTGCCATGTTAATATGAGGATTAGCTTTCTTTCCAAGAAGAGATTTCACATTAAAAAAGGTATAAAGACGAGGGGGTTTTATTCTTGTAACTGGCAGTTAACATTAGCTATGGAATATTTCTTGGAAATTTATGAGATTCTCCCAAAGGTCAATGTTCCTTTAGTACAAAAAGAAAAAAGAGAGAAAAAAAGTCTTTAAAAGCCAAACTAACAAGTGTGTGCTTCCCACTGGGCTGGTGAATTCTTTGCTTGCTGTACCTTGTTAAATGTAAATTTAAAATAAGTCAAGTAGATACCTGCTGACAGCTTCACTGTCTAACTGGGACATACCTAAATCCGTCACAAAGGGCATGACTGCTAAGTATTCTAAAAGTGATGTTCACGATCAATCCTTTTTTATAAACAGACTGCTCTGCTCCTGAACTTCCCAACACAGCCCCACCACAGAGCTTATAAGGTATCAGAAAGGCTGAGTTCAATCTTTATAATGGAGGGGGTTTATCGCTGATGATGGGATTTATCTCACCTAAATTTAGAGGTAGGACTCAGTTCAAGGTGAAGACACCTGCATTTTGATACCTGTATATAGTTGTCTTTATGGGATTATAGGTGTCTAAACTCTTTTCCAAAGGAAACCATAGCTGTACCATCAGTGGATTTTAGGAGATGATTCAGGTGACCAGAAGCCTAATACCTGATTCAGCTGCCTTAGGTGAGGCCAGTACCTAACCTGCTAAGGGCTGCTTAACCAGAGATACCAAATACAAAAGGCTGGCGGTTATGGCACAGCAAATATATGAGACCTGTGTCCTTCTGCAATGACAGCTGGAAGCTGGGACTGCCCCATATGGGTGTCCTGTGACTCTGATGAGGTTAAGGAGAGGAGCTGGCTAATTTTCCTGCCTAAATTTGTGTAGGGTGAATAGTTCTCAGAATATAGTTTTACTTATGACTTATTTTATTTATTTCTTCCAGTTTTCATTTCTATAGGACAAAGCAAGCACCTGCAATGATCCAGCTTTACTTTGTCATATGGCAGAAAGTGCTGTGCAAGAACCAGCACTAATGAGACACCTACAGCCTTCTCCTCAACCCTTGTAAATCTTCCTTTGCTGAGCATGCATGAACAGATAAAAGCAGGACTCAGCATTTCGTTTTGTACTGATAGCTTTCAAGCACTCTGCACCTTGATCCATTGTTAAGGCTGTTAATTACTATATAGCGTATATCAATATTATCACCAAAGGCACATACAGATATTTCCATTACATAGGCATGGCATTATGAAAATTATTGGATTTATTCTGAACAGTGCACAACAAACCAAATTACAGTTCTTTGTCAAATATGTTCTGCTTCAGCAACTCTTTATTGACAGACCTCAAAGGGATGCTTACTGAATTCACAATCAAAAGAAGACAATATATCTGGATATGAAAATCACTGATATTACAATGATTTCCCTTATGAAAAATCATGATCAAGCAAAATATTTCCATGTGAAATTTCAGATAACAATAATTCTTACGTTTGTTCACTGTTTCCCATCAGTTGCCTTAAGTAACCCTTGCCATCCAGTGTGTGGAATTCTAATAATAACATTCAGTTAATGAAATTGAGGAAGAAATAATATAATTTGCCACAACTACAAATGGAGCTACTTTAAAACCAGGAGATCCTGAATTGCTGAATAAATAATTATATGAATGTGGAAGCAGAGCAACTGTAATATGTTTACCAGTGGGTATGTACTCCAAATGGTCCTAATACACTTTGGTTTTGGTTAAAAAGTATTCTAAAAAACTTTTCTGAAGTACTAAAATTTAACTTTATTTTTACAAGTATGCAAAATACTCAGGGCACCTACATATTTATTTTGTTTTTCTGTCATTTTTTTCTAAATTCCATCAGTCCATGGAACTTTTCTTTCATTTACGTTAACTGAGAATGAAAGACTGAGGTAATATGGGGAGTGTCTATTTTTCAGGTGATTGTTCTAACCAAAATTATTTATTATTAGGGAGATACAAATGTCTTCAATGCTCTGTTCTGCACCAAGGATGTAAACCTCTACTGTTCACAGAGGCAGAACTGATGAGCTTACCAGTCACGCACATACAGTGTTAAAACATAGTTTTCTTAAAACCAGAGAGATGTATTTGAAAAATCAACAGTTTTCAGCATGCCACTGCAGCTCTTGACTCCTACTCATGTGTTATATTTTGCATTCTCCTTCTTGTCTGGTGAACCACTCCAGTCTGCTCAAAGGAAAAATAGACATACTTTGAATTACTGAATAATAAATAAGAATCATCTAGTTTTGTGACATAAAACGTTGCACACCTTATGAGTGCTATCCTTCCCCCATCAAGGTAACTATAGGCCGGGGTTTAAGTGATGAGTAATTGTATACTTGTTTGAAATGTAAAACCAGTTTGAGATCAAACCTATGAGAATTACTATTAACAAAAAAGTGGGAGTGCCTGGCACCTCAGCTGAGGGTGGGCCTCCATTTTACCAGATTTACTAAGCTCCCTGGAGATGGCTTGGGTTCTCTAGGATGTCTCACATGGCAACAGTCTCCTTTGTTGGACACCTGAGTCCTGCTCTTGTGTCTAGTGGGTTTAATCCCTCCCTGGACACCTCTGACTGCATGCAACCAATGTCAATTGATTGCACTGGAGATTTAAAAATATAGGCCACTAAACGTCTTAGTCTTTTTCTCAAGGGGAATCTTACTTCTTTCAGGCTCACTGTTTAGGGCATAAAAAGACTAAAGAAATATGGTTGTAAGAGATTACACTTCATACATATCTAGGTGAGATGACTGTTAGAGGTTGGTTGGGCAGTAAAGGTCCCTCAAGAACTACAGCAAAGTGAGGCCAAGCAGTTTGTCATTGCCATAGGAAACCTGAGACACCATGGCATCCTTGCAGTCTCATCATGGAGCATTCACCACAAAGACATCCATCCTCTCAAATGAAAACACAGGTTAGAAGCATCATTAGCAAAGGAAAAATTGGCTGTGTTGAAAGATATGGAAAGTCTATTTTCTAACAGCAGTGGGAAGGGGCTGGGGGATGTCTTCCTGGCAGTTGATATAATGCAGGCATATTATTCTCCATTTGGCAAGCTGAGCATGCAAATTTAGTCCCTGAAAACTGAGAAAATGGCAGCAACTCAGAAAAGACATTTATTTGTTCCACAGCTAGGTGTTTCTGGTGTAGCTGGAGCCACAGAAGATCACAGGAACTTCTGTGCATCTCCTTTTCTAGGAAAAAGATACATTTAGATAATTTGATATCATCGTTTTCATCAATGACTTGGACAGTGAGATCGAGTGCACCCTCAGCAAGTTTGCGGATGACACCAAGCTGAGTGGTGCGGTTGACACACCAGAAGGACAAGATGTCATCCAGAGAGACCTGGACAAGCTGGAGAGGTGGGCCTGTGTGAACCTCATGAGGTTCAACAAGGCCAAGTGCAAGATCATGCACCTGGGTCGGGGGAACCCTCGGTATCAGTCCAGGCTGGGGGAAGAAAGGATCGAGAGCAGCCCTGCCAAGAGGGACTTGGGGGTGCTGG
>NW_009260178.1:63142-94119 GCF_000687185.1 Egretta garzetta | reverse complement strand
GAGGGTGGTGAAACACTGGAAGGGGTTGCCCAGAGAGGTAGTGGAGACCCCATCCCTGGAAACATTCAAGGCCAGGTTGGATGGGGCTCTGAGCAGCCTGATCTAGTTAGCGGTGTCCCTGCTCCCTGCAGGGGGGTTGGACTGGATGGGCTCTAGGGGTCCCTTCCAACCCAAAACATTCTATGATTCTATGATTCTATGATTCTATGATTCTATGATTCTATGATTCTATGATTCTATGGTATGAATTCTAGCAACATATAATATGAAAGAGAAAGGCAAATGTTTGTTTTCAGGGAGTAATTTAGGAATATATGTTATACATTTAAGTTAAAACTAGGCTTTTTTATGCTATCGCAAACAAAGGAAAAGCCTATATTGGCAGAATATTAATCCTGTTTACAAAACACAAATCGGGTGAATAATCTTTACCATTCTTTGCATTTTACTTGAATGCGGGCTTTTCTTAACTTAGTGATCCTCATGTTTTCTTACCAGAAGACAGTGTAAGAAAATAAGTCACCCATGGCAACATTCATCTTGCTCTATGTTTTGTTATTATACATTGTCTGGAGCTCAAGTTATGTTGCCTAACCGAAATAATTTCTAACTTTATTTTGATTTCAAGTTTTTAAACTCTGTTGTTTTGCTCATAAATTCAATATTCTTGTGTCCATGGCAACAAGAGGATATGCATACTCTGTCTTAAATATTATCTCACTAAAAAAGTCTAACACTTGAAATGGAAAGCGCTTTGCATGTCAGAACACTGTATTTCAGAGAGACAATTATGAACAAGAAATCAAATCTGTAGTGACTTTGCTGCTGGATGTACTGTAATTACATCTCTGCTTCACATCTCTACTTTTATGGCTCAAGGTTTTTCAAAATGAAAAACAAAGTGCTGCATCTTTAGTTATTAAATGCTAATGCATTTCTAACAGGAAGACTTAACTTTACAAATGTTTAACAATTATGCAGAATGCACTGAAGTGCTCTCAGTTTAATCAGTTTGTTTTCATCTTTTTATTTTAATTTTCACTGGAATTTTACAGCAAGAGATTGGTCTTAACAAAAATACAGGGATAGGCAACAGCACATTTTACATAGACTCCAACTCACCTCCAAGCTTTGGTGAACTAGAACAGTAGAGACTGTTTTTAAAGAGTAAGGACCCATAAGTAGTGAAGAGAAGCTGGAGGTACTCCTTCAGTGTTATCTTCCCACCCAAAATATGTCCCTAAATTTAGTAAACAAAATCAGCTTTAGGAAACCATCAATATATTTTGACATGTTCCCAGTAATTACAACCAAGCTTAGGAACTTTCTTTATGAGCGTTGGCTTCCTAGGGCCCTAAAATGTGCTTGGAAGATAGGTGCACAAAATAAAGCTATTAGAGCCAAGGTTGGAATCCAAACATCTACAACTTCCAGGATAGATTACAGAGTCCAGTTTTATATCAGTTGCTCATGTCCAAATATCTTCAAGAAGATCTAAGACAGTCATCAAAGTTCAAAGTCCCCATGTTTGAAAATACCACCTTCATTTTTCTTTCTTTGGAAGCAGTAGTAGAACAGAGAATAAGTCACCAGGTGTGAATTACATTTTAAAATACTGGTCAGAATTATTTGCAGTAAAACACAAATAAGCAAATCCTGAGATGAAGAAGAATTTAATTGAACACTGCAGGGAATTGTCTGTATTGAATTTTCAAGGGGAAATGCAGGAAAACATGTAAGAGTCACAGTTTGTTTCATATCATAACCCCATTTTGAGTACATATCAACCTTCGGCATTGTTTCTATCTGCATAAACAAACTGCAAAGCGTCAACAGACTTTAGATATTTTTCTCTGATGGTGTGTTAGAATAAAGGTACACCTTGGGTTCAGATGATGGTACCTTAAGCCCACAGACCAGTTTGGAGTTACATTTCTGCTTTCCTTGATGAATTTGAGGGTCACCACTTCACCTTGACTGTCCTATACCTCACACTGAAAATAAACTGGTGTGTTCAAACAAGCAATTGCTCTTTAGTTTGAAGAAATTTGTGTTACACTTCAGGGAGGTTTGAAGGAACCTGTGTTAGAAACCCTTTATTCTCTGTGAGTGTAGGGGAAAGAACAGGAGAGGTTGGCATTGCAATTTCTTTTCTATGTTTATAATCTTTCCTGAGATGACAGCTCTCAGATGGAGACAGACAGAAACATTTGGAGCAGCTCATTGTTAATGAAATTTCTCTCTTAACAAGTGTCTTATTCCTCTTTTATTTTTCCTCTTTATTCTCATTCTTGTTCTACTCCTCTATTATTCTTCTCTTTGTGTCTTTGGGTTTTTTATACTTAACATGCAAGTAAAGCACAAATTGAATGCCAAGCTAAGGTCAACAGTTCCAAATTATGTCTGCAATAGTTTCTTAAATATAATTTTCTCTTCATGCTTTACCTACAGATCAGTCCTGACTTTCATAGGTACTGACTGCTCACAACTTCCACTAGCTTGTTTTAAAATTACTATGGACACAGGTCTTAAAAAAAAACCCAGAAACTCAAAGGTGTCTTGAGTTTGGATTGATAATTAAAAAAAATCCAAACAGAAATGTCACACTGAAACAATAAATTATTTTGGCTACCTTCATCTTCTGACATTCAAATCATAAAAATAAATTTTCAGGAAAAGAAAATTTCACACGAACAGTTTTGCTGGATCTGACTTGGACATTCAAGGTCACAAATTACTTCTGAAGCTCATGGTTTTAGAATTTCAGAAATTAACTCTTAGATTACCTCATTAAAACTACTGTAGAAAAGCATGATATTACTTATGTGCAGCATAACTTTAAAAAAGCATTGTAATATTCTTTCCCTTTTGCCCTTCCCCCCTGTTTAACACTAATTTCTTCCCATCCTGTTGCTTTTTCTGTATTTTTCTCAGTTTCAACTACTTTATCATCACCTTAAGTCTAGTGTTCTGGCAGTTTAATTGCAATTATAAACAATCCCTGTAGAAATCAGTTGAACTAATGATGTTTTGTACATCTTTTTCTTTGACAAGAAAGCTTTCACCAAAACTCAGGACTTCAACAAACATCAGCTTTGATGCATACGCTGTCCATTACTTGTCTAGAGCATTGTGTGCATATTGACATGAGATTTGCTTTGTTTTGTTTTCTGGTTGAAGTGAGCCTCTGGAGACATAATGTCCCATAACTAATTTGCCCCTTATATTGCTTGTTTGAATATGTGCCTCTGAATGAAGGACAGCATCTAAAATATTCATCCTTGATTCTTGTACCTTTAAAAATGGTTATCCCACTAGAAGTTTAGCCTGAAGTGAAAACTCATCCCACCCCTTGTTTCTTCCTTTTTCTAACACTATTTGAAACATTACTGCAGGCATTTTAATTGCTCCTCGGCCTAAAGTTCACACCCTCCCTATGTCCTCTATATCAACTTGCTAATTCAATTTTTTGATGCAGCCTTGTGAAGGTTTTTCTAAAATTCAAAATTTCTTTGCCTTCAAGACCTTGATGTCATAGCTCAAAGGTAAGATGTCCCTTCCAAAGATCTTTTCCAGTCCCTGAGGCATACTCTTTTCAAAAGGTAAAGACATGGTTCCACACCTTTTTGGAGTGATGTTCTGTTCTAGTATTGCTCTGAAGAGGATTGACATCTGGAAAAAACAATATTATGCTCAGTTTGAGTCTGCAAGTGATGGGAAGTAGGAAAAAAAATGGGCAGGTGGAAGGACAGCCACACTGATTTCCAGAATTCACTTTGGCAGAAACTCTTTTATATTTTGTGGAGGTTGTGCTTTCTGCTTACAAATATTTTTGGTTTTTCACCTTATGTTTGAGAGTACTAAAAGATGTTTATATTTATCCTCTTCTCTGCAAACATTGATACTTCACAAAAATCGTTCAGTGTAATGAATGAGGGTTATGCGAGATAGAGTAACCAAGAACTTATATGCAGGCAGAGATAAGAGAAAAAAATTTCACTGGGACTGAAGTATTCAAAACTGGTTCCCAGTGGATGAGGAACAGGACCAGAAGGAAAGCAGGAAGCAGACAAAGGATTTGGGAACTTACTTAGAAAGAGAAGAAAAAGTTCCTCCTCCCTGGACTTTTTTTCTTTGTATTTTGCTCTGGTGATCTGATAAAAATGCATATACAGCTTGAGGAAAGAGGTGCCAAAAAGGTCTGTTTTGGATTAACCCAGCAGGCAGCTGAACACCACCCAGCCACTTGCTCACTCCCCCCCTCCCTCAGAGGGGTGGGGGAGAGAATCAGAAAAAAAAGTTAAATTTGTGGGTTGAGATAAAGACAGTTTAATAAAACAGCTGAGCAAAAGAATAACAGTAATAATAATTTTAAAATGGTAATAGAATATACAAAATAGGCAAAACAAGTGATGCACAATGCAATTGATCACCAACCGCTGAATGATGCCCAGCCTGTCCCAAGCAGCAATCACTCTTCCCCCAGCCAACTTCCCCCAAGCGTGATGCCATATGGTCTGGAATAGCTCTTTGTCCCACTGGGGTCAGCTGTCCTGGTTGTGCCCCCTCCCAGCTTCTTGTGCCCCTGGCAGAGCATGGGAAGCTGAAAAGTCCTTGACTGGTGTGAGCACTGCTCAGCAACAACTAAACCATCAGTGTGTTATCAACATTCTTCTCATCCTAAATCCAAAATGCAGCACTGTGCCTGATACTAGGAAGAAAAGAAACTTTATCCCAGCTGAAACCAGGACAGAAAGCAAGGTTCTGCCTCACCTAGATAGACATTATCTAAATAACCAGGGGCAGAGATATCAAAAGTAGGTATACCTACATCTAATATAAACTAAATCTAGACCCAAACTTCTAGATTTGGGCCAGAAAGTGCAGTAATAGACTAATATATTGAAAAATAGGAGCATTACACAATAGCTATTAGTCTTTCTAGTTTGCACTGGGATATTTTGTGACTTGTCTGTTTTGTTTCCTCTCTTGATTCCTTAACACCCCTATAATAATATATTTTTTATCAAGGAGGCCATTAGAAATCTATGTTGAATTGCACATATCTGCATTTTTACGCATTTCTCTTTGAATGAGCTGAATTGTTCCCTTAATAACGATTCTGAGGCTAGATGGTTAATTTCAGGTAATCTCTTGTCCTTGTGTTCAAGAAATTGTGATAACCTGAAAAACACATAGTTTTAACAGAGTTTCAAAGTGTTCACTGTTCAGAGAAGTAGCTTACCAAGTCCACGGAGGTCTGACCTGTGATCTGTGTGCTTGACATATTTATGAATATTAATAATGAGGTGACAAAATTTGCTTATGAGACTTGATTAATTGGGATAATAAAGATGATGGCTAAGAGTGGAGAACTACAGATGTGTGCAATATTTAATCACTAGGTGACAGACTGCTGACAAATGTAATGTCACAAACACACAAAAAAAGCACAATTTTTTCATTTTCAGGAGTAAGTTCTGAGTTAACTATTGCCATTCAGAGGTGAGATCTTTGAGTCACAAACCATTATTGCACAGAAAAATCAGCTCAGCACTCAGCTCCAGTCAAGAAGCAAATGAAACATTATGGGTTAATAGGAAAAGAATAGACAGCATGTCAGAAAGCATCACCATGGTGTTGTATAACTCCAGGGTGCAACTACATAAGGAAGAAATTCTTTACAATGAGGGCAGTAAAACACTGGAACGGATTTCCCAGAGAGGTGGTGGAGGCCCCATCCCTGGAAACATTCAAGACCAGGTTGGATGGGTCTCCGAGCAACCTGATCTGGTTAGCGGTGTCCCTGCTCCCTGCAGGGGGGTTGGACTAGATGACCTCTAGGGGTCCCTTCCAACCCAAAACATTCTATGATTCTACATTTGGATGCAGGTGTGTTCCCTACTTCTCAGAAGAAACACATCCCAACTGGAATGATGACATGGAGGATCAAAAGTGTGGATCAGACTTTGACTGAGTAACCACTAAATGGGCTAGGGCACTTCAGCTAGGATAGTCTAGATTTGATGAGAAGTCATTTGATAAACAGTAGAAAGAAGATGAATAAAGTTTGATTGTTCCCTGTCCTTTCCACAAGAAGTAGAATGCACATATTAAAACTATCAGAATACAGAATCGAAGCTGAGACACTTCTTTTCACAGACATGGTTACATTACAAAACTTCCTTTGGATGTGCAGAAGTTAAAAGTTTTAACAGGTTCAAAACATGTTTTTTGAAATAATGGAGGGGAAAGACATCAGAAGGCATTAAATAAAAAGACAGTAGCTGTGGATTAGGCATCTTTTGAGGCACAGCCTGCTGCATGCTAAGAGAATGTACTAGGAAGTCTCATGTTATGCTTTCTTGGTTGTAATCCTTCTCAGCATCTGCTACTTGCCCAGTGCCAGGGACAAGATACTTCTCTAGATGGTCTGTTGATCTTACTTATTTCAGCTACTCCTATATTCCTTACTGCATGCTCATTTCCTTTCCACTGCCAACCAGAGTGTATTTTGAGTCTTGCAAGTTTTCATAGAGTTTCATTAAATATAACTTCCAAAATGTAAAAATGAAAGTTTTTCAGCTAAAAAATTAATTCTCTTCACTTTTTATCTCTCTTTCTCTTGTTTCACCAACTCAAAATAATAAATTTATATAAGTCTTACAGAATACTGAGCTGAGGGGATAAAACTGTTGCAATTTTACTGTTCAAGATGAAGTTAGTGATTAACTGTGGAATGAAATTTAACTTTCTGAAGTTCTCCACATGCAGTGTTTGTGCAGGATTTTGTACACTAGCAAATTGATTGGACTTCAGAAAGTTGACTGATGTATTTAATTATTTTTTATAATTAAACTTGAACTATCAGGTCATGTTGAAAATGTTGTTGAAACCACTAGAGAAAGGAAAAGTTATTTCATAATTCATGCCCTTACAATATTTCATTCAATATTTTGTCTGGCACAACATTATCTTTGTCCAGGTTTTAACTGTTTATATACAGTTTGCTATTCAATTGCTTCTGTTATTGGCCCAATAGTACTTTGGGTCAACTGTAGTCTTTCCTACAATTTTCTGGCTTTATTGCGAATTAGAAAGACTTTATTTATGGTTTTTTGTACCTTGCTTTCTTTTAAATTCAGGACCGTGTGTATATCCAAATATCCCACTTTAAAACTTTCTCCTAAAGATATTTTAGAACACGCAAGAGAGAAATTGGGTTGTATATAGACCAAGCAACATATTTTGTGCCTGCTTTAAACAGTGCAATAAACTTTTAAAATGTTTGGCTGAGTTTGCCATATCCACACATTTAATGAATAAATTTTAGAAATAATTAGGGTTGCATTCAGGTAAGTATTTGTAGTTATCTTGGATCCAGTCCTTGCCACCTGCTCAATCTGTAATACAGTAGCTTGTAAGTTTTATTTCTCAAATTAAAAGTAGAGATTAGCATGGATGGAACAATAGGAGTTGGGTGATTCTATACCAAATATTCTTCCAATTTGCACCTCATAATGTAATTTTAAATTCAGTTTCACATTTAATTTCCACCTGAATTCAAGTGAACTAAGTCTCTAACTCTCTCTCTCTCATTATCTGTCAATTCTGCTTAATCATCATCCTTTATTGTGGAAAATAAATTAACTCCACAAATAATCCCTCAGGATCTCTGGGTTTCTAAAGGAATCCTCTCTACTACTCCATTTATTGTTGTCCTATCTGTTCGTTCACCCTTTTGCACAATAATAACAGTTACATTTGCAGGAAACAAGTGTAATCCTTCAGTGTGAAACATATAATAGAAGCTACACAGACAAATCCCTGATGAAGTCCATGGTGGCCTATTTAGAAGCATTGTCAGGCTTTGTGGGAATAAATGAAGGAATTTTATTGCAGTAACTTCTTTTGGAGAGTGCATGGGCAAAACGAAGTTAATAAAGGCCTTCTATCTTTAAATTGTTCATATCCTCTCCCTTCTGGCTCATTGCCCTACCTACTAGACTGTGTCTACAGTTTCTTATTTGCTTTCCTTCTGTGCTATGACTCTTTCATTCTTGGTTGCAGAGTCCTCCAGCCTCAGGTAGAATGGTGAAGAATAACTTTCCTGCCTCTTACACCTTTATATAACGGGCTTTGAATAATGGGTGAACAGGGATTTGAATTTCTTTTGATTACAGATACATTTGATCCATAGCAGATGAGTGCTGTTGGCCTTGAGCTCTTTCACAAGCTGTTCTGCTGCTCCCTATCTGTGTATGCATGTGCTTTTTGAAGAGGACCTGACACTGAATCCTCTAGTGGAAGGAGGCAAACTGTTACGTGGCCATTTTTTGTTCCTTCTGAAGAGAGCAAGTGAATCCACACATTGCTATATACCTCATTGGCCAGTTTTAAGCGCTGTTCTTTAAGTTCAAGATCATCAGTTTGAAACCAAAGTCACTCCAATGGGTGTACAGGAAACATAAGTGGTCATTTAGGTAATTCACTTTGAATCATCCTACTAGCTCCAGATACCTATCTTTGGTTCACTGCGTCACCCAAGTTGGTCAACTGAAGAAGGTAGTCTGACTCTCTCAGTTTCCTTACTTGCTGCACTGACTTCTTAGGACTAGAATATGACACTTCAATTTTATTGAAATGTTCTATAGCCAAAAGGATCACACTATTTAGTGAGCAGTTAGCATCTGTAAAAAGTAAAAAATACCAGTGTTGAGAGGTATCTTAAATTAACTACTCTTCTAATGCCTTTCCTTTGTGCAAAATTGCATCTCCTATTCTATCACATTCCTCTGCTGAATGTCATTGAATCCTCAACTGGATTGCAAGCTTAAAGGACCCTAGAAGCTTCACTCGATGTATGTAAACAGAAATAATTGCTTCATTGAATTACTTCATTCTGGTAACTTGTTTTTAATATTTAGCTTTTAGAGTACAAGCTAGTAGGAGCTAATGCATGGGCTTGCATTTTTCTTTTGTAAAGCAATGGAAATGATTACATTCTCAGTAAAGAAACAATCTATCATCTTTTATTATAGTGTTATTGTAATCAGTCAGTATATTCCGTAAGTTGACAAAACAGAGAGTCATTCATTATTTATGTTTGTAAATCATTTACATTTAGACAGTACAACGGACTGGTGGGGTTTCCACACTGTGAAATAATAACTTAGCATCATTTGGGGACAAGAACTATTTTGCATGTTGTGCCATGGGAAAACTCATTGCAATGGTTCATTTGAGGGCATGATTCGGATAATATAAATCTCAAACTGTTCTGTGTCTTCAGTGGATTCTTTCTGCCAAAAATATTTATCTGATCCATTTAAGTGTACTAATTTCTGTAATGTCTCCAGATACATTATTCATTAACAATTAACACCTCTGAATCATGCTCTAAAAAGAATACTAGAAACAGTTTTCATATATATGGAGAGAATTGTGTTGGGATTTAAAACAAGTCAAGAAAATTGCAGTCAAGTGAAAATGACTCTTACTGCATTGCAGATCCTAAGCAACTACTTTATGAAAAACAACAGACTGCAATGAGCAGAACAGAAACAGGCAGCATCCAAACATTAACCAGTGTACTGTTAAATTAGATTTCATAAATGATCCCTGCCTGCTACTTTCTGTGTGTTCTACATACAGACCACTATGCATCTTCATCTATTTTAGGATTTCTGTGTGCAAATATTCAAAGATCATCCAAGGAAACCCACTAGATGAATAGCATTATAATTGAAGTAAATCAAATGAGGAAAGTAAAAAAGAGAGATGCTGGTGCCTGAAGAAAATATAGCTGGCTGCTCAAACTGAAAAGAATGCTATGTCCAAGTGACACATCTAACAAGGAAAGGCTTTAAAGAAAATATTTTAATGAAAAATATAATGGATGCGCCTTTCTTATTCAAAAGGTTAGACATAAAGATACATTTGGGATGTTTCACTGGAATTAGCTGGGCTTTCATCTCTGTGTGCCATTATTTAATTAAAAAGTCAACCTTATGCTCCAAAATTATCTTAAATTATGATATCTCATTTCATAGAGATGGAAAAATTTCTATTACATTCACATTTCAGATAGAAATTTCACATGTGTACCCTTAGAATGCAGCTATTAGTCACTACCAGAGTGGTTTTGTAACATTAGAACGAACTCACCAGTGACAAGTGATGCTATTAATGTTACAGTAACACACCAATACCTAATTGTGAGTGGATGTTATTTCTGTTATAGTTTTTTCCAAAACTCATTGTAATGGGTCATATTCAACCCAAGGATTTCCCTCAGGTGTTGTGGAACAGGCCAGTGGAGCTTAGATGTGATGGCTGGAGGGTGCAAACCAAATCTGATATAGAGCAAAAAGCATCATAGGCCTGTAGCTGATCAACAGTGAGAGCTTCAGGTGCCAAAACATAGTTTATCACTACCTGAGATGCTCTAGGATAACTCACTGGCGTCCCACTCTACATTCAGAAGCAGGCATCTCCTGCAGGTTTTGTGTCAAGCCCCATGAAAATGTCTCAGATAGCCTAGACCACCTCAAAAGACAAGGACTGACATGCTTAGGCTGCAAAATCCTATTTATGGTGTTATTCTTGGTTCTAGCAATGGCCAAGAATATAACAGAAGTTTTTCTTATGTGGAAATGGCAAACAAGAAGCAAAAGCAAAAAGCAAGAGGCTGAGAGTTTTCCATCTTTGCAGAGTAAAGGTTGGATGATGATGTTTCATCCCTCTAATTTAAATGTCAGAGGTACAAGATCCTTCACAGAAATGGCATACCATATCTGGGAAAGTTAATTAAGTCTCATTTTTTGAATAACCACTGAACAATGTGGATGGGGTGAAGTGTCAGGAGCTGGCAGGTGTGATAGGAAATGAAGTAGCCAGAGGGATTTTTTTCCAATACAGTTGTTCCCTGCGAACTGTAGAAATTCACTCATTTGGTTAAACAAAAGACAGATACAACTCACCAGAGCTTCACAGCTATAATTACCATTGCTCTGATATGTTTGAGAGCTTCAGGAAAGAAAAACTGGAAACAATCTTCATGGCTTTGCAAGTCTGCTAAAAGAAAACATGCTCAACGAGTCCCTGTATGTCCTCCTGTTCCATTGGGAGAAACAGAATTGGTTTACAGCAAGGGACATAAATTCCACACAAATCTTGCACAGGCCGTATGAAAATAAATGGAAATAGTGCTTTAGATCATGGCATTCTTGGGGATTGAAGAGAAACATCCATAATCATTAAACTTTGGGATATTGTTGATCCAAAGAAGAGCATAAATGGCTTGTTGGGAGATCGTTTCTTGTATGGGATGATTGCTTTGCTTACACCTAGGAAGGTCACTTCCCTGAAGTGTTGACTCTGTGGAAGAGAGCATCTATGTTAGCTTTGACAGTTCAAGACTGATTGGTGCTGTAATGTTATCAGCAACATTTTCTTACAGAAAGCAACATTTCTGGTAATTTGATCCAATCACATGGAGCTGCCAATCAAACCCTAAACCAAGAAAATTCCTTCTGTCATGTTTTTAAAGGGAATTTGCAGCTGACTGTCTGCTGATAGAGGCTAGGTACCTTGCAGAAACATTTACATGGATAGTCCAAGTCCCAAATGAGCCTTCATACATCCATGAGTTCATGATCATCACCTATATTGCTGGCTGTCAACCTGATTCAAACACAGTAATTCATCTTGCTAACTCTAGATGTCCACATCTGGGAAAGTCATCTGTTCTCCCTTGATAATCAAGGCACAAGCATTTTAGGTATCTATATCTAGTTATGCCTTAAGAAATGCCTGTTGATGACTGTAACAAGTTCCCAACTCAGAATAGTGATAATGTATATGTATAGCTACATATAGCTGCACTGTAAATATACGGTACAACAGAATATCCTTTAAAGCACAACGTAAATCAGACACTTTTGGGCCCATCCACATAGGATCCATTCAGAGCACATAAAAGGAGAGTCTGGGCTTATGTTAAGGCATCAGTCTAGACTCTGAGGGTTTCCTCTGTTGCTGCTCCAGAATTTGCCTATTCCCAGTAAACCTGTAGAATTGGTTTATGTGGCAAGGTTTTGGTAATGGGAGCAGGGGCTGCAGGAATGGCCTCTGTGAGAAGACACCAGGGGATGCCCCTATGTCAGACAGAGCCAGTTCCAGCCATTTCCCTGGAGGACCATGCTGGAGCAGGAATCCACACTGCAGCCTGTGGAGGACCCCATGCCAGAGCAGGTGAATATGCCCTGAAGGAAGCTGCAGCCCATGGAGTCTGCACTGGAGCAGGCTCCTGGTAGGAGCTGTGTCCTGTGAAGACAGGCCCATGCAGGAGCAGGTATTCTTGAAGGACCTGTGACTCTCTGAGGTTGGAGCAGTCTGTTCCTGATGGACTGCACCCTATGGAAGCTATCCATGCTGGAGTAGTTCTTGAAGAACTGCAGTCCGTGGGAAGCACCCACATTGGAGAAGTTTACGAAGGATTGTACCCTGTGGGAGACACCCAATGAGGGATCAGGGGAACAGCATGAGAAAGAAAGAGCAACAGAAATGAAATGTTATGGATTGACCAAAACCCCCATTTCACAACCCCCCGAACCTCTCAGAGAGAAGGAGGTAGAAGAGTTGTTAGAAGGGAAGTTGTGTCTGGAAGGGAGAGGTTGTGTTGGTTTTTTAATTTTAATTTTATTTTTTAGTTTTAGCTTAAAAAGTCTAGAATACAACTGCGATATCAAGTATGTATATAGTGATTATTTTTTACAGTTATCATGGGTCGTTACATTTGTAAGGCAAAAAATGAGAAGACTACGTATGGAAAGGTCACTGCAGTAACAGATGCAGAAGTGAGACCCAAATGGCCTTACTTCCTAGGTTCTATCTTCTTTTCAAACATGTTTGTGCATAGTGAAAAACATTAATGCTATTAAAAATTTCAGTAAAGTTCATTCATTGATGTTGTAAAGTGGGTGTCTTCAGTCTAAAATGCTGTAATATTGCAACATATTAGCTTGATTAAAAATTCACTCTGTGCTAAACCTGGCAAGCAGGACTAGAAGTTAGGCATGAACAGGAAAAGCACAGAGAGATGTGGAAGTGATTTTGGATTCCTTACTGACAGACACTAGTTCATTCACCCTCATCAAAAATAACGGGAGAAGCACAAAGGAAATGATGAGTCATTTTGTCATAAGATTTTTATAGGCAGAGTCCGCCCGTGTTCAGCATGCCTCTCAGCTCTCACACAACACAAGCAGACTGCAGTGCAGGTCTGGAGATAGCTCACAGCAGCGCTGCATGACTTTACACATTACACATTTAGAAAACTAAATCAAGCTGAGTTTAAAGCAGAGGCAAAGGATCCAAAATATTCAGTGGAAAAACTTAATTTTTTATTTCTTTTTCACAAGCCATTTCAGAAGAGAACTTGTAACTACTTAACTGAGGTGGTTAATTGTACCATTAGAGCCAAAAGGGAGCTCCAGGAGGGAAAAGAAAGCAGCAGTGTGGATTTACAAGATGCCTTTTGAACTGGAAGCAACTGGTTTTTTTCCTCCTGCAGATTTAGCAGTCTAGAAGCAAGCCAGATAATAACATCTTAGACTGAGCTAGATCCTTTTCAGTCCTCAAAAATCATAACAAATACATAAGATTTAGCGTATATTTGGTATCTTGCAGTATAAAATGATGTCCTTAAATCAGCATTCTACTTATTTTAAGCAATATACATTAAAAAATAAAGTCGAGGGTTGTTTTTTTTTCAAGGAAAATGGTGCTTTTGCTTTGAAAGCAGAACTTTTTACAGTGATATATTAACTAGTGTAAGCCTTCGTTGGTGGAAGAGTGATTTAGTTCAGAATAAAATTCCCTGTTTTTTTCAGTAATTTCCACCTTTCTTAGTAAGGTCAGAAGAAAATTCTTCTTGAATACAATTGCAAGAATAGATCTATCAAATAAGGACAATAATGCATCACATTAAAACTTGTCCAAAAGTGAGGTAGTTTGACACATGCAACACTGGAGGAAATCCATCGTGCTATCCAGCTACTTAAGTTTAAAGAGGTATGAAGTCAGTTTCCTGTAAAAATAACCTCTTTTCATTTCACTTTTAAAAATGGTACATCAGGAACTTGCCATAGCAGGCAACCTAAAGAAAATGCGTCTTTTGTGCTCTTAAAGTGTCCTTTATGTTAATGTCATTGTAAACTGGAAAGCCAGACATAAAAATTAAGAGAAATACCACATCCTTCATGCTCATTTACATTAAAGGCTTTCTTTGATCTCTTTGTCTAAGCTTTGATAGCTTCCCCACAGAACAGATCATTGTATAACATGCACAGCATTCAGAATTAAATTAGTGTGAAAGATAAGCCACTAGCATCAAACATGTCTATAGCTTTGATGCTGGATTTGTGTTGCTAAAGCCCTTGTTGGAGTTTTACTAATCGTTTTCTTTTGCTTTTTCTATTTTTTTTTTTTTTTTAAGAGAACATGTTATTTTTCCTTTCCCAGGAGAGAAACAACTTCATCCTCCAAATCTGAAATGCTGGAAAACTTTGGTGAGGCTTGAATCCCAAACTGAGATCTACTAATCTAGGATGATAGTTGTGTTTGGCTCCATTCTGCCTCACTGGCTGATTTACTGGCTGGTTGTTAAATTGATAAGCATAATCAGAGATTTGCCTTTCAGACCTACCTCTGAGTTCAAATGGATGGACTGTATATCCACTTTGCAGCATTTAGATCTCAATTTCACCTGCATAGCAGATCTTCACTTTCCAAAAATCAGTGCACTAATTCTGTGCATAAGGACAGATTTTAACTGTGGAAATTTGAAATTCTTCCTCGTGTTCATGGCAGCTAATCTTAATTGCATGACTATTTGTAGGGAGTGAACAAGGGTAAGAGGAAGACCACAGTAACTTACACCTAATCTGAAACGAGGAAGCACTCTTCAGTTTGCCTTTCAGTGATTTTTTTTTTTTTTAATCCAAACATCAACATTGTGGAAAGGTTGGTCTTGAAATACTGTCCTTGTAGATCAAGCTTAAGCTGTATTACCTGCATTTTTACAACACATAATGCTTAAACATCAAGAGTTTTCATTCATGACAAGTGATCCCTACCATTTCTTCTGTTTGTTTAACAAAGATACACTCCATAAGATTGCACTGAAAGATCCCCTTGTTCTGTATCACTTCGGGTAGGGCTTTTCTCACCTAACTTTAGCCTTTTAGTCCCATCTGACCAATGAGGCTTCCTCAAAGAGCATCACGAAGAAGTGGTACCAGCTTTGAAAGAGGGTATCTAAAGTAAGTGGAAGAAGTTATTGTGTAGAAGCTCAGTTGTTCACAGAGAGGTGTCTTGTGAGATCTGAGATATCCTGGGATTTACAAGACATCCACGTGGCCGCACTATGTCAGCCCAATCATGATATCCTAAGACACCCAAGTGATATTAGATATCTATATTTAAGCAACTGAACTGAGTTCTGTTTCTACATTTCTACACACTGACTATGTCAGTAAGGCCCAGAAGATGGACTTTGATAAAACACTTAAACTTCTACAGTTAGAAGAACCTAATTCTATCTCTTACAATGGCCTCAGTCTATGTTCTGCATTCTCACAACTACCCCCACAACAAGGGATGCTTCTTCTTTCTCTTAATAAAACACCAAAATCAATCTGCACACTTTGAATAACAAGTGTTGTTTCACAAGTAGTATTTACCCGCTACATGTCATAGAACCACCAAATGTAGTCACATTTAATGAAATGTGTCAAAATCAACAGTCATTAGTGATGACACAGGTGTTTAGTATTCTCAAAATAACCCTTTTTTTCCATGAGGCCCACTTCTTCGACTATAAGAATTAAAAATAATTTAGTACATAATATAGCTGTAAAATTGACTGTGAAGATCGGACTCCCATCTCACAGTTTCCACCAAATTTTTAACTTCCTAAATAAAGTTGCTTTTGAACTTCACTACTGACCTCTTTCTGAGCCCTCTACTCACCAAAGTGGCACAGAGCTCTTGCTGCAGGACAGCTTTAGCTTCTGAGCAAATGGCAAAATTTACGCCAGGTAAATAAAAATGAACATACTTTCATAGTAATATGATGAAAAGGGAAAAAGTATTTGTCAGTTTGACTGTAGGTGTGATTTTTCTGCTTAGCTGCTCTATGGAGTTTTTTAAATAATAAAAATAAAAAGAAGCTGAACATATTTGTTAGCAAATTATAAACCAATAGGAGAAAAACATACGTGTGTAACATAAAAGTGTACATATATAAGTTATACTTGCAACGCACAGCGAAGCAGCAAGTTTTAACATGACTGACGCTTACAGTTTTGCAGAATGGTTTACAGTTTATTCTGTCTCTTTAGATGTATTTGTACCACGCTGGTAATGACAAGTTAGGATTTGCAAACATTGACTAGTACTGATGGGCTGGTTCGGCATTGGTAATTACATTAAAAACTGAACCACTAGACTGTCTCAGGGTGGCTAGGACCTGACCAAAAGTGCAATGCTTGTATAACCTGACTTACAGCTAAAATATTACTGATTTTATAAACTGAAATTTAGTGGTCATATTAATATTTTCCACAATGAGTGAATTTACTATATATGTTTTAAACAACTATCAATTGTTTTAAACAATATCAGTAAAATAAGGATTTTGAAAAGGAAGTCTTTGCTTCTTACATAAGATGAGAGATTTCACGCAGCCATAAAGCCACTTGGGCAGAACCTCAGAAGAGCTGAAATTTTGCTGTGCAGCCCTTTGCGAGGATGGATAATTCAAAATAAGCATTTCTTAGCTGTCAGCCTAAGGTTTCTCTGTAGTCCATGGGAGAGAGAGGCATCTTCAGTGAGTAACTCATTCCTCCAGCTAGAGATGTCTGTCATCAGATGGCAAGAACTGTCCCTGGGAGATTTTTTTCTGTTCGTTGATGCAGAACAGCTAATTGCCAAAGACCTGTGTCTAGGGATTAGGTGGAGGATGCCCTTCCATATTGAAAATTGCTGAGTGCCAACTGGGAGTGTTGTACTACCAACAGGACAGAGTCATGGTCAAAGACAATGTAAAAAAAATCAGTTGTGCTTGGGTAAGATCAAGCTTAAGATCTGATTAAGACTAAGGCAGTAGTTGCCATGAAAAAGCCTGTATCAGCCCACAGGTACCACATGGTTATTTTTGGCAAAAGACTGTGTTATTGAAGATATTAGTGAGTGATGAATACAGTTAAAATTTGACCTTTCAAGATGACTGTCTTACATTATACTATGAAAAACGCTTTTCAAATATTAATAGGATTAAATATTTTTTGCAAACTTTTTGGTAGTGATCTGGTAAACAGTTACTTTTAGAAAAGATTGTCTTATCTTCATGAAGTTTCATGTAAAAAACCCACTAAACTTAACCATTTTTTTAAATTATTTTCACATTGTTTAACACAGTTTAATTTTGTTCCCTCTCTTTTCACTTAGGCTGTTATAACATGAAAAATAACATCTCAAAATGAGGTGTAAGAATTCAGATAATTACATTAAATTGCTGTCCCTTTCAATATCATTTTGCCTGTAATTTTTAAATATAATTTTGTAAACAGAATTTTCTTATCTGAAATAATAATTTTCCAGGCATTATTTCTCTGTTGAAAGTACTTATGGCTCTGATGTCCTTTGTGGACTTTTAAGGACCACTGCATAGCCTAGAAAAGTGTAGAAGAACATTTTAAGATAGATTTATGGTGGAGGGATCAATAGAAATGCAAAATATTGCAATCATTATATAACACCCTTAGTTAAAATAATTATGAGATAACTGTTAAGGGATAAATTAAGTGCTGTAATGAATGTTAAGGTAAGTGAGGGAATGTAAGTTAGTCAATGATAGAGCTGATTAAATAGCACTCAATGAGTAATATATATGACTTGAACTCTCCTGAATGCATAATGCAGGGAATATTCTATTGAATTATTTATCCCATCAGAAAGCAGGTACATGTGCCAAATTTGCAGTAGTTCCCTGAAAGGAGTCAGACTCCTGGGGTACAAAGTGATTTCCCACTGGAGAACCAGAGAGTGGCCGATCAAGAACTTGACATGCTGAGGTGATTTAAGAGGGAAAGTCTCGTATAAGCACCACAGGAGGTAAAACCTGAGAATAATGACCCAAGAGATAATATAAGGCAAAGTATCCTCCCATCCATTAGAATGTGTACTTGTGGTAGAGCCCACATCATCCCAATACTGCCTTCAAGTACCAGAGGAAAGCCTTCTGCAGTAAGATCTGTTTCAATACTGAAGCATTAAAAACATATGTATAAACTCAACTTCCTGTTAACATGAACAAACACATCTGACAGTCTTCAAAAAATATAAACTTATATTTAGCTTGAAAATTTTAGACAAATATGTTGAAGTTAGACACCTAAATCAATTCAAATTCTGACAGATTTTGATGCTTCAATCCCTTAATCTTTTTAGAATTCTTTTCCCCCTAGAATTAGTATTAGTCTCCATTAGGTATCTGAAAAACGTCATGATTCTTTGAAGTCCCAGTTCCTGAGTGATATCATTAGGCACTGCTGAATGCTTGGTTACTATTGCAGATATCAGTAAACTGATGAGATTTGGAGTCTACTGTCTTCCCATTCAAGGAAATCCCCTTGCAGTACAGCTTTAGGTTACTTTCTAGCACATGTGTCCCTCCTACGTAGGAAAATCTAAAAAGATAATTAATGATCAAATCTAGAATGATAATTAATGAACAGAAGAATAATCACTCCACCATAATAAGACTGGGTGAAAGACAATGTCTGTATAAACTACCGCAAGGTTAAGTCTATCAAGCAAAGTCCAAATCTGGTCCAGCAACTAAAAAGACAAAAGTTGTATCACAGGGCCTGGGAGGGATGTCAGGAAAGCCATCATTCTTTCTTGGCAAGGTAACAAAGGCTAATGGAATATTACCTCTTATGTGGAAAACTAAGTTTCAATTAAACACATATTTTCAGATACGAAAACATTCTCAACACTTTGGATTGTTCACAGTTGTTTGAGTATGAAAACATTTAACATGAGATTGAAAATACTGCCATCTTCATCAATCATTGCAGTGCTGCTTCTTTTTAAGAAGTAAAAATTTTTCATTATGAAGTGTAATGATTGAAAATTTAATTTACTTCAGAATATTCTTAGGTAAAAACAACCACATTTGTAGAAAGGCTATCATGTCAGACCTTCCTGAGAACAGAAGAAGTCTGACTTAAAACTGTGGATGTTAATTACATTTTGCAATAATTGAAAGGAAATTTAAATGCAGCTGCTCCAGTTTAGCTCTGCTTCCACTGCTTCTAGTTTGCCAGGCAAATGACAATAAAATGAAAAATATTCAATATAAAATTGAAAATAATCTGTTTAAATCTTAAAGCCAGCTCATTAAATTAAGGATCATATTTCTGTGATATCTTTGCAGTACTGGTCTCATGACAGAAACATTTGGGTTTGATTTGTACTGCAAAGGCTATCCATCAAACTAGACTAAATGACTAGAAGAAGCGCCGCCGGTGATTCCTGAGATAACAACTGCATCACAAAATAAATAGTCTAATTGACAGCCAGCATGGTGTTGGGAACATCACAAGCATTTGGGGTTTGTTGTTGGTACTGGAATGGCTTTTGGTATGCTTGCTAGAATTAACTTCAAAATCCACAGTGAAAAATATCTACATTCACTCCTGGAAAAAATTTTACGTTCAGTTATGTTTTTCTCCTCACATTATCTTCCTAATGGTTGTAAAGAAAGCTGGTAAACTTCAAAATAGCCTCATTGTTCTTCCCCAAGTATTACAGAGTTATATTTTAACAGTTGCTACAGCAATTTTTATTGATTTTAGGGTTTCTTAGGATTTAGATTTGCCACTGGAGGTCTGTAATAATACGACAGAGTTTGCAAAGTGCTGCATAATTTCCCTTTATGACAGGTGTTTTACTCTTTCATTGTATCTTCTGTGTGGGTGTCTGTATAGTAAAAAAACCTGGAAGAAATTGTTTCTGCTTTCTGTCTATTAATTTACCTCTTCCAGGACTCTAAACAGTTTAAAAACCCTTTCCATTTACATCCTCTGACAGACAATTGAAAGTCTAAGGCTCACATTTCAATGTGTTAGGGAGTTTTATACCATTGCAAAAGGAAGGTTTGTGGCTTTCCAAAGTAAAAAATACATCGCCTGCTTCAGCTCTGGTGAGTGAGCTTCCTCAGAACAGCATTTGGTTTTGCCTGCAAAATACAAGCCACTTGTGTTATTCCCAGTGATGCCTGCTGCAACATAAACAAACGGATTTAGGAGCTTAAATTGCCAAATAGAATCTGATTCCCCTGCAGAAGCCTGGAAAACTATTAGACCTATGGGACTGGGTTATTCAGTCCTTGTAGGATTGTTCTTTGTGGTATGTTTTCCTGAATTTTGTCCAGGAGTTTGCATTCATACAACTTATGATTATTGAGAAAAGGAACTGACAGAGTGGAAAGGTTCCATAAAGTCTTGTTTTAAAAAGGTCCAGATTATGGCTCTACTATTTCATTTTATTGAGGTGAGGTAGGATTTTGATTCACGGGATGTTACTTTCTCTGCAGTAATTGGCTGTGTAAGTACCTCTGCTCAACAACAACTGCAAGTAGATTAACTTATTTTTTTCTAGAGATTACACTACTCCCCACTTGACATAGTTTAATAGCATGACTTCGAACTGGTATGGCCTTGGATGTGATGTCGTTCAATAGTATAGGGCTAGATATACCCCAAAAGATTAGTTGATATCTGATGCAAGATAAAGACTGGAAAATCATAGAATCATAGAATCATACAATCACTTTGGTTGGAAAAGACCTTTGAGATCATCGAGTCCAACCTTTAACCTAACCCTGCCATCCCACCACTAAACCATGTCCCTAAAAGTACATCAGAGGGAGTGAAATAAACATTTTAGGGCAGCAATTTTTTTTTTTTTTTACATTCCCCTGAAGGAATTAAACAGTTGTGATTTGGTTGATTTCAGAGGAAGTTGTTAATACAGCACCTTTCAATATTATTAAATAGTCAACCTGAAAGAATTCTGTTGGAACTATATATTTCAAGGTGTTTAACACTCTACAAATGTCCCTTGTTTATCCTGGTATCACAGAGAGCAATAAATGGGAACTGAGATTGTTGTGCGAGTGATGGGAAGAATTAGGGGATGATGAAACTTGTTTATAAGTTTGTTTTGAGAAGAAACCATTATTAAAACAAAACATGAATGTAATTAGAACACCATAGCCTTTCCTCAAACTAACCATAAGCTGATTTTATTTGCTTATTATATAGTTTCCTCTAGAGTCTTGTATGACAAACTGGGATCATCTGCTAAGCCTGTCTCACCACTACCTTTTCCCACTGAAGTCAGTGCCTGTCGGCAGCAGCGTGAGGGCAGCCTCCAGAACAAGCATGAGTACAGAATGTGCCACCTGTCTGGTGGTGAATCCTCAATAAGGCAACACCTCAAGGCTCTCCCCATCTTAACAAGTCAGTCTAGAAAGGAGGTGTGCTTTTAATTCTCGTTAATGCAGGCAAAGGAAAACAAAGGTAGAATACCAGATTTTATGACCTGAGGAATTATTTTTGACATAGAAAACATCCATTGCAGAAGGCTGTTCTTAAAGAAACACTTAATACAATGATTTTTTTCTTAATTTTCTTTTCTGAATAAAAGTAGGATGCCTCCAGTAAATGTTAAAGGGAAATGTCAGCTGAGTTGAGGCTGTTCCTCACTTCCATTCATCATTTTTAATTATGGTTCATTATTTTTCAAATTACAAGGAAAAGCAAGGATGAAGACATTTATAAAAGATTCCAAAACTTTGGATCACGTATGTTTTTTGTTTCCAGTTTTTGAATCTGGACCTAGATGTTTTTCTCCTGCTCCATTTCTCTTGATCACCAAACACAGTCTGCGTGTCTGCATCACAGACTGGTGTGGCACAGGGATGGGAGAGAAGGGCCTCAGTTTGCTGTGATGCACTATGGTCTGGGACTGCAATGTGAGCATATCTTTGCCAGCAGTTAAGTTCTTTCCAGTCCTCAGAGCAAGGTAATTGTTTGCAGGGGTTTGCATTCCCATTGCAAATGGGAAGCCCTTGATGGTAGCTCTGTGCATGAGTACATCTGTGGTTACACCACAAAGGAAACAGCATACTACAAGACTGAGTATGGACATAAGGCAAAGTCACATTTAAAGCCAACACTTCCAGAGTACCAAATGAGAAATACAGGAAAACCTAAGGTTTTTTGGAAAAGTGCCATCCTGAATTGCTGTGAAAAGTTTTTTCTTGATGTTAGACTAACTGAGGATGCTATGGAAATGTAAAAAAAGTCTCCAAAAGGTGTACCAGGGCATGTTAATTATGATCACACTTAGATACATTAGAATTGGTCTTTCCTGACTCTCTGGCTTAGCTATAGTTGATTCTTACCTAAGTCCATTCTACCTACTTGCATAGCAGCAGTTAATGTATGGGCAATGTAGCTTTTGATGGACACAGTTAAAGACTTGTGAGACAATTTTTCAGAATGGTTTGAAAGACAGAACGTTGTTTGGGGAAAAACTTAGAGCAGAACAAGTGGTGACTTAATTTCCTCTGAAGAAAACACATATTCTTTGGTAAGCCAGCGCACCCGTCAGGGCTAGAGTAGGTTGCTAGGGAACATGATGCTGTACTGAAATTAAGTAGGCTATTCAAACTAATTAAGCTAGGGAAAAAGTGTGTTCTTTAAAATTCATAAGATGTCAGTTGCAAATAAAAGGATGACAGTCAATTATGTTTAAAAAATCATTAATGTTCAGAGAGGTGGGTCAGATTCTCTCCAAATAAAAATGGGTGTGAAAGTGATTTGAACTGAAAATGAGCTGAATTCCTGTGGAAGAGAATTAAAAAGGTAGATGTGTCTCACTTAACTTTAGCAATTAAGTTAGAGACCAAGCATAAGTTAGTGGTCTGGGTTCCTTGTATAGTCTGTGGATACAGACCGATATCTTCAGAGGATGATTCATTCCATTCTACCTTAATCATTTCTTTAAGGATGCCAGCATCAATTTCTAAGTTACGTGAGGGGAATACTCCTTACATCTGCAGAGGAAGTATTCTAAGAAGAAAGATGATTCCATACCTAGCTGTAAAACTTCTGCAGTTTTATTCTTTGTCACCTATGCCTATGCTACAGCTTTTCTGCTTGGGAAATCTGGAAATAAATTTTTCAACTTTTTTGTCTTCACTTTCACAGATTCACCACTTTTTCTGAAGTGCAAAGGCATTAAGGTTTTCTTGCTCTATCAGCTGTTATCACTGGGTATCGGGAAAGTTGGGCAGTAAGCATTGCTCCTTTGGGCTAGCTTCTGTCTTCCTATCTGCTCAAATTAATTTAGTCTGTTAGACTGAATTGCCTTTATGTAGGAAGACCATGTTCATGAAGCAGTCACCATAAAGCGCACAGCAAAATAGCTGGGGCTTGGGTAGATGTGCACTAACGATAAATACTGTTGGGTTCAGATGACCCTCAGAATAGCATGTGTAGGATGCAAATGCTGAATAGGTGACTCCAATGAAACATGGAACTTCAATGGAGAGTTTTCGTGCCCTGTGTGCTGAATATTTTGGTTAGTGTCTCATGCAAAGAATAAAATCTTTAAGATATTAAATCAATTCTTATTGTGCACAAACTAAATAGCAAATACAGAAGAAATTAAGCCCAAAAAAAGGAAATAATGGTCCCATAATGTGTTTGTGTTGTCATTTAATATTTACATCTGTCTGTCTTGGGATAGCAATAATATATTTTAAGTTGTACGTTTTGGTGAGGTAAACCAATACTGGCACCATGAAAAGAAATGCAAATAATAAAAACTAAGGACGGTGTGTAAACAAGCATGGGGTAGAGATTTCATTTTTCAAATGGATTGACATCTTTATTAAATGCTTCATCACATGTTCCATTAACATTTGCACTCCTTCCAGTTGCACAGTCTGCTGTGTAGGGTAAAACACTAGCAATTCTTGGGTTTTACCCAGAGCTCAGATATATTTTTCTCCCTGTGTGCTGTTGCCGTCTGTCATTAGTTTGGCAGGCTGTGCCTTAGTGCCCTTTTCTCTTCCTGTTCCGTCTCTGACAGCAGCTGCAGCAAAGAGTTAAATCTGGCAGCTGCCCATTCCAGAGGCTAAATTCTTGGCTATATATCTCACTAGTAGTTTTTGTTTTTAAAACTGGCCTTACATGCAGGTCAACTTCTCTGTAAAATAGCTGTGGTACTTCTGAAACTGTCAAATTTTACCTTTTGAGTAGTCACACTTGAAAATTAATATTCTGTGACCACTCTCCAGTACCTGTGAATTGCTTCACAGCACAGAAGACCTGAGAGTAAATATAGCTGTTTGTTAAGAAAAATGTGAAAGAGTTCACTTCCAGATAAAACTAAAAATTTTAAGGAAAAGTTCAGAGATGGTCAGTGATGATTTTTAAGTCCTCCCGTTGAAATTAGTGAGAGCAGACATGATAATAAAAGTTCAGAGATGGTCAGTGATGATTTTTAAGTTGAAATTAGTGAGAGCAGACATGATAATGCTACCCTAAACAAGGCATGCAATAAAGAAATAGAACTCAGTGTACCTTTTTGCCCCTTCTGAGAGAGTGTTACAAAACTGGTGAGCCGAAACCACAGAAGTAGTGACAGAACTGTTGCTGCTGAGGATAACAGCCTAACAGAATGGTTATTGCATTTACATTGACAATGACTGCATGCACAGTTGAAATAGAAAGGCCCATATTGCAAAGGAATCAAAACCTTTGTGCTTTGGAGACTTAATTGATTACACTGAATAAAAGAAAACTTGCCTTTGGACAGGTTTTTCTGTAAATACTCACTATGGCCTTTCTTTCACCTCATTCTTGCACTGGATTTTGTCTCCTGGCTGGGTATTATCTCACTTGGCTGAGCCAGTCTACCAGTTTCTATGTGAATTACTTCCAGTTGAATTTTACAGTTGCTCTCCCTTGTTAATACCAGGAATTATGTTTTCCTTTTTCTAGAAGGAAATGTATCTCATATACATTCCTTTATATATCTCATATGTGTGAAAATCTTCAGAACAGACTGTGTTATTAGATAAGAATTACTACATTTTGCTTTTGATAAATACATTTTCTCCTTATCTCCTGCCATGTACTTCCTCATAAGTTTCTTTTTGGGCTATGAATCAATGTTCCTAAAACAAATTTTTGACCATAAATAGCAGCTTTCTTTGAATGAAAATAAGGGTGTATGACAGTTGGAGAAATAAATAGGAAAATAAGAATAATCTAAATGGCAGGTACAAATCCTGTTGGAAAATCTTACTCAGATATTATCACCAGATAGAACCAGGGTATCTGCTGGGATATAGGGCCATTGTGCATAAAAGATGACCAGAGAATTTTTTTATCTTGTTGTTTATTAACACTAATATTTTTCTGTATGTCTGTTTCTGTACTGTGGATGTACCTAGGCACATTCAATTACATAAGAAACATATATCCTGGACCATGGAGAAGAATCATGACAGAAAACAGCCTATTCTTTCATATGTTATACTCCTTCAAAACTTCATTGATAAAGATAATAGTTAAGGAATGTTGATAGATTATATAGACAGTCAAAGATAAACAATATAAATATAAATATAGATAAAGGTAGACAATAACATATGACTGAACACAACCCTGAAAACTGTATCCAAAGCGGAAAGTAGATAAAATTCTTTTGACTCATATCTCATTTCTTTTGAAGTGAGTGTGAGAAACGTAATGGGTAAAAAATCAGTATGATGATAGTAACCAATAAAAATTCAATAAGGCAGCAACAAATCTGAGAAACAGTTAAATAGCTTATTATGATGAAATGTGACCCAATAATTAGAATAATTACCCTGAAGTCACAAGTTGTGTCAGGTGAATTCTGCTCTGAATTGAGAATGACGAACTCAGATGAGACCCTTTGACCCACATTGGAAATCATTTGAAATGGAAGAGAAAGGAGAGGGGGGAGCTGTCAAAACAGTCTTGGAACCTCATTCATTTAGGGGAAAAGTCAAACAGTACCAGCAGGTGAAACAGCAGAGTTGGGGGATTTGTCTCACTAGGGAGGTGAGGACAATTACACAGGCTGAGGCTGGAATCTGTGGAAACACATTCAGAGGAAGCTGCCCTATAAATAACACCATTTCATCACAATTTCACATTTTATGTAATTCTAATTTGTTTTTTGTTTGTTCATTTGGCTATTTTGAGGGAGGGGAAAGTCCTAGAAAAGTTATTCTTCTCTTTCCCACTTGGATTATGATGCATGTCCTTCCCTTTGAGGACGCACTGCTGCTTCTGTACTCCTCCACTGATACCAGAGACCACTCTAGTCCTGGGACCAAATGGCAAATGTCATCAAGCCTATGCTGCTAAACTCTCATAGCCTCCAAAAGTAGGCAACAGCACCCAAGGTGCTCACTGTGAGCTGCGCTTTGGCCATGCCAGCTGCCAAGATGTGTCAGGAGCCGCTCGGGGCAGGACTTGGCCTCTGCTGACAGCACCAGGGACAGGGCTGAAAAGCTCCTTAGCCCTGTTTAGTTCACTGTAGATTCACCTGCGGCAGTGCACAACACGCTACAGTCACCCACCAGCGAGCGCGTTATCAGAGAGGACTAAAGCAAAGGGGCTTGCCTGCAGAATTACAGCTACAGTCTTGCACAACGAAAAGGTCAAAACTGTTGTATGCCTCATGAGAACTGCATCCTAAAGGGGTGAAAACCACATTCAGTGATTTTTTTTACAGAAAACAAATGGTTACTGGAGGTGCTACTTTTTCTTGAATAGGGCTGCTTTGTGTTTTTATTGAGAAAAAGAGAGACTACATGCTACGTGCTTCAGAGAACTAACAATTTAAGGATCCTGAAGAAGGAAGAGCATAAAATAAAAAGAACTAAAGGGAAGAACTCTCAGCTCTGTGAGAGCTGGGTGAGTGATGGGACGGGTAGAGGCATGAATTAGAAAAATCTGTGTGTTCATTGATGTTACCGCCAAGCTTTAGAAATCCCTGCTACTGAAGCTGAAATTAACATGAGCATTGCAAAAGAAAATTATCTCTGCTTTTTCATTTTCCTGAAACTATAAAGGGCATTTTTGGTAAAGGAAAGAGCGACCTAATTACACAGAGTGGAAGGAGTATAGCCAGCAGGTCCAGGAAGGTGAGCGTTCCCCTCTATTTGGCAGTGCTGAGACCAGATCTGCAGTGCTGCATTTAGGTTTGGGCTCTCCAGTACAAGGTAGATACTGATACTCTGCAGCAAGTCCAGCAGAGGCCACCATGGTGATCAGGGAGCTGGAAAAAGTACACAGCATACAGGGATAGGCTGAAAGAGCTGGGTCAGTTCACCCTGGAGAGGAGAAGGCTCAGGGGAGACCTTAGTGCTCTCTACAACTACCTGCAGGGAGGACACAAAGAGAGAGACAGGTTCTTTTCTGGTTAGAGAGAAAGAAAAATATTTTTACCATCAAAAAGATCAAATTCTGGATCACGTTACTGAGTGAGAGTGTGAAGGGAACCACCCTGGCAGGTGTTCATGACTCAGTGAGACACAGCCCTGAGAAAACTGTTCTGGTTAGTTCTGCTTTGAGCAGTTGGTTGGACTAGGCAACCTTTGGAGGCCCCTCTCAACTTAAATTATTCCATGGCTGTAGTATAAGTAAAATCAGAGGGCTCTTGCTAGCAATGCAATGCTGTACCCACAGTGCCAAGGCAGACAAACTACTCCAAGTGGGAGAAATAAAGCAATAAGCATGTAAGGACTGGGAACTCCTGCCTTGCAAAGAGATGAGCTGCCCCATGCAACACAGTAGCTTCCCCCCATTTACAGAACTGAATGAGATTTGGGTCCTGGCACCTCATGCAGGAGGAAATGGAGCCAATATTCCCTAGGAAGGAGAAGCTCCCATTTTTGACACCTTGCTGCATGCCAGAGGCAGCTGCTGAGCCAGCCTGCTCGGCTGCACCCACCGGACATAGGAGCTGCCTCCCTCAGGGAAAGCCATGGCTTTTTTACAAGGCAGTGGCTTCTGCTGAGGAATACACCCCCAGGTCACCAAAACGTGTCACTCTGATAACAGGCAAAGCCTCTGTAGCTGTCCAGATACAATCAGACAAATCTCACCTAAAGTGCTATAAAGTGCCCACAGTTTTACTGGATCAGCTGGGAGTTACTCGTGTCCAACACCCCCAAAAATCACAGTTCAAAGTGTTGCAAGAGGTCATCAGTTGGATTGGACAGCCTACAGCACAGCAAATAAAGAACGCGTATTACAGCAAGAATGAGTACATCTGCGTGCATAAATACATGAAGGATATCCGGACTCTGTGTGCCATGTTCACCATCTCTCTGCTCCTGCCTCATATGGGAGAAGTGCTAGAAAAAATTGTACTATACTTACAAAGTACACAGGGGGAATTAGAGGGGTTCTGCTTGATTTTAGACTGTGTATTTTTATCCTATAACAGTATGGCAAAGGAAATCACGCTACCGAGGATTGAATGAGGTCTGCATCCCACTACTATTGCTGCTGGCTTCATAGCGCTAAAATGTTCCTTGTGATTCTGATAGCTCTGCAGATTGGTGCAGTGTTCTCTGTGGCCAGTATGTAAAACAATGCTGCAAAAAAAAAAAAGGCTCTCCAATGAGAAAGAGTATCTTTTAACAGGTGCTGCAAAGGTATTCACACTCACCATACTGCTCCTTTATTATTTTTGGTATGAGCTGAACATGTATCTGAGAGGCTATTTCAGCCTATAGGTTTCAAAAAGCTTTAAAGCAGTGTGCCCTTGAAAAGTCCTAGGTCTTGTCTACCTAATGGAAAACTTACAACTCTTATGAAAGCAGTTAGTGGTGTAGCACATCTGCAAATAAACATCTAGGCTGGTTGTCAGCCAGCAGTCTCTGCTAGCAAGGTGCTGGGTGTCCTTTGATCCCATTTAGTTTCTATGGGAACTGAAGGTATTTAGCACGTTGCAATGAGCAGTGATGTACCCCTTCACGATAGAAGTATATGATTCTTAATTGTAAATTCTTATTTCTTCACAGCTGGTGCAAGAAGAAGTTGCCAGAAACGATTCCTTTCCTTCTGTTTGAACGTGGAAGCTCATGTGAGAGCAGGGTTAAAAAACAAAGAAGCCGGATGTTATTTTAGCATCTGTTTTTCTTATACTCCATCATGATTCCAAATCAAAGAGAAATTGTCACAACTAACTTTAGTCTTGAACCATGGGCTGGACACTTTTATGGAAGATAACGACAATTAACCCTTATGATCCTAAAGCAATATATGTCTTCTGATGCATTTCAGTAAGACTGGGCAATATTTGTAAAAAAACAACAATGAAGTCAACAAAAAGCCCAATCTGCTGTTATGAAGTTGTCGCGACTACCAGGACATTAAATGCCAATGCAACATGCTGCGCAAAACATTCAATAGCAAAGCCAGCACTCTCTTAGGAAATGACAAACCAGTTTAGAGCAGCGTAAGAACACTGAACTTACTGTTTTCCCATACTGCAAAGAAACTTCAATATCATAAATTTTTTTCTGAAAATTAAGCATCGTGAGTATCTGACTGGGAATGACAAAACATTTAACACCTTGTGGCAACCCCCAAAACAGGATGATGTGCAATTCTCATATTCCAAAATGACAGTCCTTTTTTATTTGGACTTTGGGAAACTCAGTTTTGCTTCTTTGCATTATAGAGATTTTGGACTGTTCCTTTGCCTTGCAAATGGGGAAAGTGGAGTCTGCTTCTGTGCACGCAATGTCTCACAAACCCTCTGTTGATAGAGATCATTGTAACATTATATTTGGGCAGAAAATTTGACCCCAGCAAATCAAATCTCTTTTCTTCCTGAAGGAAGTACTAAACTCTATGAGAAATCTCCCAGGAACAAATGGTCTTCACTCTAATTTTTACCTTGAGAAATTTAGCGTGAATGTTAGCGTCCAATTTTCACTCAGCGCTTCTGTTGATTTTAGTTTGATTATTCCTCAGTGAGCTCTTTTCAGAATTTTGTACCCAAAACTTGCTGCTTCGTGAGGAACCCACTAGAAATAGAAGCACAGACAGGAGCTATTAGTCAGGTATGGAAATTCAATTCCTCTGAGTGTGATCCTCCAGCTTAAATCGGATAATCGCAGCCATTGTGAAACTGCAGAAAAGGCAATTTCCAGATATGGCCTTTTCTGCAGGGTGAGCTGCCAAATAATTTCAAGAGGGAATTACAGTAGCTGCAAGAATTAACTGCAGAGTCATGCAGGCTGCTAAGCGGGGTGCAGTAGGCTGAGATGGAAGCAGACTCTTACATAATTTAAATGCAGCAAAGGAGTGAGAAATAGCAGACGATGAAGCTTTTCCTACATTATCACCACACTGCGGGTGTTTTCTCCTTATCAGAGCTGCCAAAGCAACACAATTCAAGAACTCATATCCATTTTTCTGTTAAAAGGATTCTGCTTAACATATCTGTCTCTTGGCAGCTAAACTATTCATACGAAAGGGGTTGTGAGGGGTGAAACAGAGAGCCAAGCCAAACAACCTACAAGATATGAAAGCACCTGCAGTAATTATTAGTAATAAAAAGAAATGAAAAGTTAAATGAAGGCATTTGGGGAGAGACAATAATTTTAAGGGGCTGGTGGCAGTTTCTCTGGTGCATGAGGCTTGTGACCAGTTGAGGAACACCCGACCAAAGGAACCCAGAGCAACTCCTCCCAGCTGATCAAAGCAGAAGGTCTGGCCTATGTATGCCACTTCAAACAGACCATGCCATGCACAACACTAATGTTTGGA
>NW_009260178.1:14779-62309 GCF_000687185.1 Egretta garzetta | reverse complement strand
AAAGAGAAAAGGGAAAGGCATACATGGGTGTTCAGTGCTCTTTTCCACATGGAAAGAAAATAACAGGATTGTATCCAAATCAAATACCTCAGACATACTGAAGGTACTTGCAGTTAATATGATCTGTGGATGTTGTCACTTGTCTGACAGATTTTTTTTCACCATGAGGAAGTGGCTGCACTTTCAATTGCATTCCTGGGCACCACAACCTTATCGTATTCCTGAAAGCTGGATGTGATGAACACATGCGTTACAGCTGGACGCTCTCACCTGAATATAAGGTCTGAAGTTTTCCTCAGGGACAGCTGTAGATAATTAGACAACAGGAGCAATCGTCAGATGCCCCGAAACGTAGAGAAATGTCGAACGATTTCAGCTAAATACGTGCTTCAAAAGGGGTGCACCCACAGTCCTAAACAGCTCCATTAATTCTTCTTTTACTTTTTCTAGGCTGGATATCAGACCATTTGTTTTGAAAAATATTAGTCTTTTTGTGAGATTCTGGATCTAGATTTAAGCAAAAGAGAGAGAGTAGTAATATTCAAAAGTATATGGATCAAGTTCTATTTTTTCCTCATGTTGTAATGTTTAGCAATATGATTTCATAATTTGTATGAGATGGCATTAAGGAGATCATATACAGGAGTCTCTGGGGAACGCAAACAACAGTTCAGCATGATATCTGTAAAACTATGAACCCTATTTGATGGTAAAAAGAATAAAAATCTTCCAAAAGTCTTTTCCTGGAGCCACTCTCTTCCTCTTTATGAAATACGCTTGCACAAAATATAGCTAACAGCATTTGTTGCAAAGATGCTGGCATAAATTTTCTTCCTTCTCAATACTTACTTTAGAAGATTTACATGACCTTTTTTTAGGCTAAGTGTCATCATGTTCCTAAGGTTAGTGTCACCATGACACACAGAGCAAGTATCATCAATATGACCTTCTCTTTAATGTCCTCCTTTAAGATATCTCTTAGTAACTAGCAATTGCAGTAATTCACTTGCTGTAGAAAGGGGAGGTGGCAGCAGTGAAGGACAATGACCCACCGGCAAGCTCATCTACTCCAGAGCCAGGTGAAGATGACACCACCACTTTTGTCACCACCTCTCAGTTCCCAGCTTCCTAACACAGTTCCCGGCACAGCGATATGAATGTTGCTGCTGCCTGCTCTTCTCCTACCACTTCCTCAGCAATATGCCATAGGATATTTTTAGGGTGGATGTGAATGAACTGTATCCATCCCACTCGGAATAGCAGCATATGTTCAAGCTGCCTTTCACTAGGCACAAGTTGACTTTTGCGTGATATCACAGTCTCTGCCGCTTGCATTTCTTCGTTTTGAGGAGAGCCATTTTCCCACATGGTACATTAGATAATACCCAGCAGCATGATTTTATTTTGTTTTCATTTGGTCCTTTTTAGGAAGCCCTCCATGTAGATGAAGGGTTATGTCTTATAGCTATGTCTGTAACTAAGCCCCTCTCTGCCCACAGAGGCTTTTTAGGAGTGAAAGGAAGTCACATGACAGCGAATCTACACAATACAAAATGTTACTGAATCCTGTAGATTTCAAAGCACAAATCCACATCATTTAATGCTGTGGGCTTTATGTGTCATTCAACAGGAGAAATGAAGAAAGATTTCGTTCCTGAATACAGCAGCGTATTCCTGTTGCATAAGGGATAATTCCTCATTTTTGGAGGATCTTAAGCGATAGAGTGGAGCATGATCTGGTCTATTTTGGAATCTGGTCATCTTCCTGTCAGTTGAAGCAGTGGACCTATATTTTAGCATGTTGTGGGTATTTTCCACTAATACTTTCTTCTTTTTTTTTTCCCCCATTAAATTTTCCTTGAGGAGCTTGAAGGTCCCTCTTTTGTTAATTAGGTGTATTCTTTTTATCTCTCTCACTAGAAGCAGCCCACACAGATATTGGCCAAAAGTTACAATGACAAAAATGTCTGTGCTAATGTCTTTGAAAAATAGCTTTGGAAATTATCCAGCTCCTAGTTAATGGGAATCCATATAAGGATAATCAAGCCCATTAATGAGTATGGTGTTCATCAGCCTTAACATGTAAAGCAAGGACATGAGACTTGAACACCTCATGAAGGCTGTAAATGGTTTACTGATGGAAGGAAGATTCACTCTGGAGTACCAGCATGGAAGGAAGCTGCAGCATTGGTCATGGCTCTGATAGGAGATAGATCAGAGGAGCCAGGTAAAACTATCTTTAAAATGCAATTTGATTAATTTTTGTGCTATTATCAAAATTTCTGTGTCATCGAATTATGGCAGAAAGAACTGTCTGTGGTGAAGACAAAAAGGTTGACGTGTATGTTAATTATGGATTGGGCTTATAATCCATTAAGAAATCTGTTCTAATTTTTTTTTTTTTTTGAGTATTCCTCAATTGCACACATTCCCAAGTGATGGAAAAGGCATTTAGGGTATTTTGTCAGAATCATTCTGGGGGGGTTGATAGCTTATTACGGAGGATTTTAATCTGTTTTACTTTATATTATAGGCATACTTTCATCCTCCAAATGGGGAGGAGGGAAAACCCTCATTTTTATTTAATTTCCTAAAGGTCAGAAGAAAAGGTTGTGCTTCAGAAGATGAATCTTTCAGATTGGAAAAATATGAAAGAGAAGCAGAAGAGGATGTGACATATGGTGGCTTTAGCAATTATTTTATAATTTATTTATTCTGTTTTCCTATGAGACAATGTTGTTCTTTTAAAATACTAGCAACCTTAGAAATCGGCATCAGCTAACTGTGAAAAATAGACTGTGGCAGAGCAAGCCTTTCTAGTACATGATGATACATCTCCTGCATGACCCCTCAAATGACTGGTTTGTTTACTAATTTTGTTGCCATATCTGCTGAATGCATACAGGCATAAAGGCAGGAAATAATTCTGTGAAAAAGAGGAGGAGATGGTCAAAGCTCAAATTTTGTGATACATTTTATATGGTTTACTTTTGTAACACTCAAATGAGCACAACTTCCTTAAGACTGTTTTCCTGAAGGTGATATAAGATGATCTTGGCTTCATCCAAGAAACTGTAGTGAGCAATTGATTTGTAAAATATCTAATTTAATATCTCAGAAATATTATTAAAGTTGGTAACAACAATGGTATTTTTTGTGGAACTTTGATGGTTTTCCCGAGGGAAATGTTTGTATTTACTAATATTTACTAATATGATCTCTCTAGCCACAACCATTTTGTTCATTAAGATGCGATTTCAATTATCGTAACTTCAAAATATTTTAAAATAAAGTGGTACAAATCTTTAGTCTCTAGCACATTATGAAAGGCAGGGAAACCTGTCGATATTTTTCAGAAATGAGTTATTATTTCAGGCTAATACTAATATTGTTGCTTATGCTAGAAAATATATCACTTCCTACTATTTCATATTGTATTTGGTAGTATTAGTCCAGACCAAGAAATTATTGTAGCTATAAGTTTCATATTAGGTCATTCTGAAAATTGAGGGCAGCCAACCTTCAAAAGGCTGGTAATATGGTTTAAATCAATGGGAAAAACTCACAATTTCTTCCCATGTGAAAAGAAATCAAGCCAGTACACTATAGCCTCCTATGTAACTAACAGCAGCTACAAAACTCTCCAACAAGTTTTTTTACACTAAATACTTTGTTGACACAAGACAGTATTTCTGTAGTACATGGCAATCTGCTACCATTTTGTTCTTAATTGGTGTTCTGCATATGGACCCCTAGCCTGCTTTTTCAATGTGACAGTCATTACAAAGTGCGGAAAGCCGATTAAACTGCAGTTATGAAATTGGACAAGATGAGAAGACATATCATTAGTGTTTTGAACACACTCAAATGATAATGTTTCAATTCTGCAGTGAGGTGATATACATACTAACATCAGAAGTACTGAGCTGCAGATGCGGAGAATGGAGAGAACAAAGCCAGCTGTGCAGAGTTCCCATGGCAGACCTAAAGCCACTCACATAAGAACAAACTATCATACTGAAATAAAAAAAAAACCCAAACCAAACCCACCATTGCCCAACTCCTTATTAAATCATTTTACAAATTCATTAATGACCGTAGAGTTATAACAAAAAAGAAAAGAACTGACTCAGAAGAAGTAGTCAAACTGAGAGACAAGAATGGAGGCATTATTCATGAATAGGCAAGACAGTATAAGCTGTAAAAAGAAATATAAATTTCTTCTAATATGTTTTTAACTTGTGGAACTCACAGCCCTGAGATCCTGTACAGATAAGAAAAAAAAAAAAATTATCAGTTTACTACTGAAAAGAAGATGTAGCAACAGATGAGACACTGAGAATCAGGAAATTAAACACTCCCAGGCACAACTACCAGCATGGACAACAGAAATTAGATATTCCAAAATGTTTGCCTAGCCTTCCTGTACTATACTCATCCATGATACCTGTGGCTGCAATTCTTTGGGCACCTTAAAGTGATGTGACCAGGGCAATATATTCTGTAGATATATCTAAAGCAGTGGGTAAGTCACTGGTTAGGTGTGTCCTGATCTCTCATTTGATTCTAGATGGAGACAGTGTTGGCATAATGTTTTGTGTTTTTTTCAGCTGGATATTCCTCTTGGCCACTGATGCTCTTTTACTCTTTTCAGAATGTATCTCCTTTTTTCAGCATTTCTCCCTATTCTTCTCATACCTTGCGTGTCTCTACAAATAATGAATAAATCAGAAATAAATGGGACAAGTAAAGGTGATGAATTAAAAAGATGTCTCCCACCTTTCTGCATTTAGGTCTCTTAATTCTGAGTCTCTCTGGGGAATTTAGACTTCTCTAAGCACCTGATTTGAGAGGATTTTGATATTGACAGCAGCCTGTGGGATACCCCACAATACAGTTGTATTTCAAGAAGTAGCTAACACCTCTGTGAAGAGTTGTGGTGTCATTCTCAAGCACACTTACCTGGGAACATTATCTCAACTTGTAAAAGGAATAGTTACAGACAGAGGTTACATAGCTGTCAGTTTTATTAATTCAGTATAGTGGTGCTGGGATAGCACTTCTTTAAGGTCCTCCTTTATTTTCCTGTGCAAGGAGAACTGCGTACAGATAAAATATGCCATCCTCTACTGGGGTTTTAATACTGGTGGGCCTGTAGGATATCCAAATGCCACCTCAGAAGATGTTTGCCCCACTTACTTTGTCCTTCTGTACTTAACCTGTCCGAAGTGACTATCAAATAAATCTCAAGCACTCTTTTGAGATCAATGTAGAAATAAAGCTTTCACTTCCAGGTATGCTTCACTTGGTCTGACAGAGTTAGACCGAAGAAGATAGAGTCTTTTTCTGTCCATTTAAATCAAGTGATAAAATTTATAGTTGGGTGATTGAAGCTGCAAAATCATACCTAGTTTCCCAAAACTTCCCCAAACTTCCCTTCTTCAGCCTACATACATAACTTCAGAAATTTAGGTCATGAAAGTTCACAGGGAGGTTCTTAAAGTAGCCTACAGAACTTAGGAGCAAGTAATCCCATTGACTTCACTGAGATTTGTGCTTCTTTTTCCTTTAATTTTTTGGATGAACTCTAACTGAAGATGCTTGGTCTTACAGATATGGTATGCTTCTTGTTTCTAATCTCGTCATCATTTAACTTTCCATTCGTATAAAAAACCAAAGTTTTGTGATGTTATGATCAGGTTCATCAGTGTTCTGGAAGAGGGAGAAGGAAGAACATCTCTATGGTGCACAGCCTGGAGAATACACTCCCTGTGAATGAGTAGGCAACAGCCCCTGTTACACTCTCTTGGGAAAAATGGACCTGTCAACACTGTGGCTCTATTGCTTTGTGACATCCCGTACTTCTCACATAGCTTCCTCAGCACCCTGAAGAAACAATTCTATTTCAAACCCATTTGAACAGGTTTTCTTCACTGTCATGGTAACAAACCTGCCTGCCAACTAGTGAAGAATACATGGCTTGGTAAATAAAACTCTACTATCAATTACAGATCCTATCACCACCATTTCAATCTGTTTTGCTTGTCCTAGAAACTCAAAGGATTGCATGTGAACAGCTGCAATTACTTCTCTGCAAAATTGATCACAATTTTTTTTTTTTTTAGTCTAGCTTTACTCTCTGGCATATAAATTAAACTGTAATTGGGGAGATCTTCAGTGACATTTTTTGTCAGGTTGATAAAGGCATGAGTTCATTTTTTAGTTTTATTAAGACTGGCTTGTGCTAATCCTGATATAATTGAGCTACTTATCAGGGGATGTTCTGCCACTGTGTTAATCCTTGTCACTTTGAATGCAGAAGAAGGTCCAGTTTGAATCCATTTGAGCTTTGTAAGGGATCTCAAGATTTTGTTCTGGACTTATATCTTTTTATTTCCTACATGGCATTTGGCTCACAAAATTTCAGTAACTTTATTTATTTTTTAAAATAAGAAATTGATTCCTTTTAAGGGTGCAAAATTTCTTGAGTGAAAACATGCATTAAAACTAGCCTAGGTTTCATTTCTAGTTTTCATTTCTGCTCAGGAAGTTTAACTTCTGCTCAGCTTTACTTTCCACTGGCACAAACACACGGGACAACGTCTGTAAAGCTATGCCTCTTGGGAAATGTAAATGGGCAAATGGTTTACAGAAAGGCAGCTCTTTTTTATTAACTTCCCACCTTGCATAGGTACGCTAAATATAAGACAAGGATTTCAATGTCAGTCCATCACAGTGAGAATTTTCTGATTCCTCCTGAAAGAGTAAGCTTTGGTAATTTATCTATTAGTTTGAGCTCTATTAATTTCAACCTCCAGTGTCTTTGCTTTCAGATGCCTTGTGTTAACCTCATGAAAGAGCTTCACATTCCATACCAAATTGTGGAATCACTGTGCATATGCAATAAGACAGGTTTCCAGAACTGTAATGTAGACCTATGACTTTCACAGATGCTGCGGCTTAATGTATGTATAAAACAGGACTCCAGTGCAAGCTTTGTGCGTCCAGTGTCCTCAAGAAGTAGATTTACTGTGCCTGTTCAGAATTCAATTAATGCAAAGAAAATCTGGTGCGCAGAAGTAACAGGGTTCTTTCCCACAGCTGGACTAATACATTCTTCTCATGTTTGTGTAGGCTGCGGCAGGGAAAGGCCACCAAGGAGGAAGATGGCATAAAAGAGATGTTTCTGTTCTTAAGGCAACTCCTCTGGACTGTATTTCGCATCCATTTCTGTGTTGCATCCAGAAAGAAGGTTGTCAGGGTCGGACAAGAGATGATGTGTACTGCTTCACTGGATTCAGTGCAGGTGTTGGCCCACAGGCTCAGTCTCTATCCTAAACTATCAGACAAAAAAAAAGTCACCTAAAGCCATTGGAATATCTTTCTTCTTTTCTGCTATTTTTGGATGAAACTTGATGGAAATGCTTCAGTAGTAATAGTGCCAGATGTCATAACAGAAGTTGCGATAATGGCCCATTTTTTTCTCTTGAGGAAAATTCCAAGTACTTAAAAGAATGTGAAAACGAACCTCATGGCAGTAATAACTGAGATGTGCCACCACACTAACAACAACCCTGACAAGCAATCACTCTACATTACATTCAGTAAAATTCCAACCTACAGCAGCCTTCTATTCACATAGAAAAAGAGCCACATAAATGACTACAGAAGTCAGAAGAAAATAGGATCAGTTGTATAGAGTTCTGGGAGTTCCCCAATATTCCTTCAAACTGATATGAATACCACTGATGAGGTTAAATCAATCTACTATTTGTCATATTGTTTAGTTGGGCCAGAGTACAGAGTTCTTCTTCGCTGTCAAGTTTGTCATTCTAATGTTTGGAGACCGAAGTTTGGAGGTTGGATATTGTATGCCGCATAATTTCAATTTTTCTAATTATATTTCTCTATTTTCGCTTGCACAGACTATCTCCTATCTGTTACTCCCTAGTTTTTCCTCCATGATGTTGTACATAAACCCAAAGTTAGCTGCCCTCTCAGACTTTTGGATTCAGAAAATAAACTACAAAACTGCAAAGGAAGTATATCTACATTGGGAGCACAAATGCATTGAGGGTTATGGGATATGACTAGTTAATGTGACAAAATGTTGGAATTATTTCATTAAAGTACTTTCAATAGAAATGATCTGTGAACCTACATGAAATAAAACACCCAATGTATTTTTAAGATAATAAACTCAATAATAAATATTTATGTAAAATACTGGTTTTGTCAGGTTTTGTAATTTTTAAGAATGTAGTGGTGGGTTAATTTTGTAAGCTGAACATTCAGAGTTCTGAAAACTAATTCTTGTCTTTGACAAACATATAAGATTCTTATTCACTTAATTGGATTTTTGAAAAATGTTAACACATCTTTCACTGATTTTTAACAAAATCATAGAATCATAGAATTGTTTAGGTTGGAAAAGACCTTTAAGATCATCACGTCCAACCATTAACCTAACACTGTCATTCCACCACTAAACCATGCGCTACATTATGTTCATGGGGAGTTTTAATATAAACTAAAAAAAATATGTTTTGAGCCCTTCTTGAGAAAGTAATTGTAGTCACAACAAGTTTTATTATAGAAACTAGTGCAAATTACCTATGAATAATAAGTGGCTGTGCTGTAAAAAATAGGGAAAAAAGAGAAGTACAAGTTAGAAGTTTGTGGTAATAAGAAAATACCCTTCTCAAAACAATCTATAATGCTCTTATGCATTCATTACTTGGTTATTGCCAAGAGAGGGAGAGAAAGAAAGAAGGAAGGACAGAAGGAAAGATGGAAGGATGGAAGCACAGAAGGAAGGAAGGAAGGAAGGACGGAAGGAAGGAAGGAAAGAAGGAAGGAAGGAAGGAAGACTAACAGGATTTTTATAGGCTTCATTGCTTGTTACAGCCTTGACATATGTGTCATCTCTAAATTTTTACCAAAAGTGCTTTTCCACTCTAATCCAAGTCACTGATAGCGATATCAAATAATATAGAATGAAGAATTGACTGCTAGAGGACATTATTAGAGAGAGATTTTCTAAAAAAAAAAAAAGGATACCCCTCCCCCTCTCCATAAAGAACTGAAAAAGAAATATGTACTAACTGCAGCTGGTGATCAGAGTAGGAATAAAACTTAGGGGTTTATACACTGAACACTAGGCAATGCTATTTTTTCAGTGTTATATGAATTGTTAACATGAGAGCTTTTTAACTCAGTTATAAAGAGACATTTGTGGCTGTAACATCTGTCTGTGTCTCAGTGCAAATTTTCCTGCAGGACTACTTACGGGACAGACAGTGGAGTCTTCTGTCTGTGTGTTATGGTTTTGTAAGAGTGGTGGTGCTTTGCACTCTTTTCTCAGAAAAAAAAATATTTTGAGTTCCCTAGGGTCTCAATCCTTTTGTGTCGAGCTCGTAATTCAAAGTTTACAGCAATCTAACATGTTTTCCATTTTAAAAATGTCCTTGACTGGCTTGTATAATCCTAAGAAGATATTAGAAGTTTAATACCTTTTTCGTTTGAAATTATTTGCCATTTTTGTGAGAGTGGTTGTGTGTGCATGCATTTTTTTTTTCCTTAGCGCTCAGTAGTACACCAATCTGCAAAAAGGAGGAATGTGAGCTGTTGCTTAGTTACTGTTGGTCCATGATGATACGGAACATTTCTGCTCCATGTTTGAATATGTCTCACCACTACCATCTCCCACTGAAGCAAATATGAAGGTGAATCTACCTTTTAGTGAGATGCCATGTGAAAAGCCCCACTTGGGATCAGAAAGAAATGGAAAGGGAAGCAAATCAAAGAATTTTCCACTCCTCCATTTCTGGATCTAGTAAGATTTAGTCAGCCTGAAAATATTTTATACTGGGTATGGAAATAACTCAATATTTAGGTAGCTTTTTTTAAAGCATTTAAAAAATTAGTTGCAAAAGGGGACCGAATTATGAAGGACTAGATCCATCCTGTTCAATTCTCTATCAGTGACTTCTATTGGAACTTTGGGAATATGATCCCTTGTTGTAATAATGATGTCCCATTCATATAAAACATGTCATTGCTGTTTGGTTTTTATGAACATTCAGGAAGGTAAAACAAATATTGGTGGAGACTGAACACAAAAGTCCAGATATCACAAAATTCAAGCAAAGTGTTTTATAGGACTTATTTCATTGGCTTTAGTTTTCATCCATGCCTATTCTTCAAACATAATAAATCTTAACTGCAGAGACTGAAGGAAGGGTTGAGGTTTCAAAACATAAGCACAGAAGTATTCATTTGGCTTTCTGCCACGTTGCATGAAAGTGAAATTCATTTCACCTAATTTCAGTGATCTAAAAGACACAGTGTGCAAACAAGTGATCGAGCAGATCAGTGAAGAGTGACAAGCACATTCGAAGGCAATTCATCCCACTCTTAAGATACGTGACCAAGACAGATGGGATGAATCATCCTCTAGTGTACCTTTTTTTCTCCACTGACTTTAGTGAGAACCTCAATGGCTAATTGGACATTTATCTGGTCTTAATTTAGGTGAGGTGAATTCCACTCCAATTTACCAAACAATTGCAGTGCAGAATTATATTTTCAAGCTATTTATGTAAAAATAAGTTAAATCTGTAATATGGTGATACGAACAGTTTGCAATTCTGGCAGTTCATGTCTATAACGCTGCAGAAGTTACAGTTGACAGCCTAAGATGAGGGAAATAAGACTTTATTCTCTGTTCCTATCATTTTCCCTAGAGAAACACAGCCCATCACAAAAGCATTACCAGAGATATGACTAAGAAATACAGGAGTTAGGAATCTTTTACATTTAAGCTTCTTCATTTACTTAGTAAGAACAGGAGGATTTTAAAGTGGATGCACTAACAACAAATCTGGTTTGTCCATTTTTTTGATTGAAAAGACCATGTTTGACTACCAACATAAGGTGGGACCACATTGTGGATAAAATAATGAATAAATAATTTTATTTATTTTTAGTCTAAGCATGACTGTATTAATACCAGGAAATTATCTAAGTTGAAATAGGAGAAGGGAAATAAATAATAATAATGGTATAGTCAATGAAAGAATGATGTAATTGGGATTAAGCACACATCTACATAGGAAAGATGGTAAAATTTTATTACATGGAAAATAACACACCCACAATCCATTTATGGGAAATAACATACTCGCAATCCATTTATACATGTACTTTGCTGTCAGGTCTGTTACCCTGAAGATATTATGCAAGGACGGTAGAATTGAGTAACAACTGGAAGTAATTTTCTCATAGAGCCAGTATAAAACAATTTCAGGAAACCTGAAGAAATCACGTCTTTAGGCAGAGACTGATCAATGTTCCTGATTTAGTTGAAGTTTGTACTGATGCTACTTGTGCTATGCTGACTCTGTTGATGAATAAAACAACATCTTCATCTCACTTATTCAGTGAATACTAACTACATAATAAGAAAAAATTTAAAAACCTCCCATAAAGAGATATATAAAAGGACAATTATAAGGGTTCTCTCTATATTTTACAGAATAGTATGTACACCTTTCTCCCCCGGGTTATAAACCCAATCCTATTTGCATGACATAAAAGTAATTTTCCAGAATGATAGTGATGAAACGAGAGAAAAGATCGCAGAGACCTACAAAGACTGGCACTTTGCATTAAACCTTGTGAGAGGAAAGACTGGCAGGAGAATAGATGCAGACTATGGCATTTCCAAGTACTGACACACGCAAAATATCCCTTCTGCTCAGTTAATCAGTCGTATTCTGCTAGATGAACATATTATCCTTCCAAGGAAAGCATGCAAATAACAGATGCCAAGGAGAAGGTTGAAATGATTAATATTTTTCTGTGATCCTCTCTCATTCACTCTCTGTATACATATACAGACACACGCCACAAGTAGTGGCATGACACTTTGTGTAACAATTCCTTAGAAAGCTAAAAAGAGAAGGGAGTGGTCATAATAATGGAAAGTGAAGGCAAAGAACAGGCATAAGTGCATCGCTATGAACAACATCAAATGCAGTACCTTGTGCGGCTATGAGCAATGACCTTATTTCTCCTAAAATTCTGTGAGAAGTTACTGTAATGCAGGAAGGAACTGTCTAAAGTAGTTCATTAATTGTCAGGCATTCTGAGAAAAACATGGGGAAAAATATTCAATAGAATATTCAGTAGTTATTTTTAAGAAAAAGGAATAGAGAAATAGTGGTAGTGTTGGAATCCCATTGGTTCACTAGAAATAACAGAGTTCATATAATTAGGCCCAAGATAATTATAAGGCAGTACATTTAAATGCAATACCTTCTAATAGAGCAGAGAGCTTTTGTGCATATGAAGGAAAATGAGGAATTAGTAATATATAGCCAACATTTGAAATTACTATGACTCAGTCAAAGCCAACTTAGCTTTGGTAAAAACATTGTTCTTTGCATTTGTATGTATAAAAATTTCCTCAGAAAATATTAGAAGTGTGAGTACACCAAGAGCGTAGGACTGATCTTTGTCAGTTTGTTTCCATGTGAAAGCTAATGAAGATTGGATGGTAAAATAGATCAAAATCCTGAGAATGAAATTATCATGGTTCATAGTTAACATGGCAAATTCTTTCAAGTCTAGACTTCTAAAAATCAGTATTAAAGATTCCCTCCCATCTTTCAATTACAATATTGATATCAGCTGTGTGAGCTGATATGAAGTCAAAAGAGACAATAAATACTCATCAGATTACAGCCTTGCAAACCTCAATGCATAATAAAAATGGTAGAAAATTAATTCTGCCCCTTTACTCTGCTCTGGTGAGACCCCACCTGGAGCACTGCGTCCAGCTCTGGAGCCCTCAGCACAAGGAGGACATGGAACAGTTGGAGCGGGTCCAGAGGAGGCCACAAAAATGATCTGAGGGCTGGAGCACCTCTCCTATGAGGACAGGCTGAGAGAGTTGGGCTTGTTCAGCCTGGAGAAGAGAAGGCTGCAGGGAGACCTGACTGCAGCCTTTCAGTACCGAAAGGGGGCCTATAGGAAAGAGGGGGAAAATCTTTTTAGTAGGGCCAGCTGTGACAGGACAAGGGGTAATGGTTTTAAACTAAACCAGGGTAGGTTTAGACTGGCTATAAGGAAGAAATTCTTTACAATGAGGGTGGTGAAACACTGGCACAGGTTCCCCAGTGAGGCAGTGGAGGCCCCGTGCCTGGAAACATTCAAGACCAGGTTGGATGGGGCTCTGGGCAACCTGATCTAGTTAGCAGTGTCCCTGCTCACTGCAGGAGGGTTGGGCTAGATGAATGTTGGGCTAGCCAGAATTCCTTCACAATGAAGTAATTGTTGTGCTTATTATCCTCCTAGAAGTAGAAATTTTAAAATGTCAGTGATTACTATTATCCCATCACCTCTTTTGAATGGGATGGATCCCCTCTCAACCCTTCTCTTGCTGGCTGGGGACAACTTCTCATTAGCAGAGGCCCTTTGGTAAATTTCCTGCATTTTTGCCTACTCAGGCACAACATTTAAGAAAGTAGAAACTAAAACCAAGCCAACCACAAATGCCAGCCATTTCTCAGATGAAGCATGAATGGTTAAGTATCCCCACCATTTTGGTAGGCTTTCCCCTGCTGAGTACAGTGATGTAGTTCGTTACTCTTTGGCTTAATGGCTTAGCAGAAGAAAAGTACATAGAAATGTATTTCAACCATGGAAAAGATGACAGTGTGTCATAAAGAGGAGGAATAATTTACCAAGTCTGCATTTCTCACTGAAATGACAACACTCACATAAGTAGAATTCACTTCTACAAAACATATATTAATAAATGATATAATAAATAAGTAGGTTTGGCTCTAGCTTGCTGTGTTGAGTCCCACCAAACAAAATGAGAGGTATTCCTTGACATCCTTAGTGGAATAAATTTTACTATTGTGACTTGCCAACAAATGTTCACAAAATACAAATATGACAGCTTCACTCATTCTGCTGTACAGATCAGGAACAGTCAAGATTCCCTTATCAGCCGTTCAGAAACCTCGAAAGGATAATAAATGTCCAGATCTTTGCAGACTTCCTTTCAGATGAGTCTAAACTTCAGGAAGAAATGCTCTTCCACTACTGCAGCCCTAGTCATTAGAAAGGACTGCATGGGAACCTTGTAATTTCTTTCTATGTGACAGATGCACAGGCTCCCTAAGGGACAGCTCTGGAGCAAATTTTTTTTTTAAAATGTAATTTGTATTTGTGATGTCTACTCTTGCGTTTCAGCAGTCTTCAGTGACCATACTGATAATATATCACTTGATTCCTTCCCTATATAGATGATTCTTTTAGATGGGTTATTGTGCTGCCTCAAGAATGATTTCTGCTGATTGATCGTAATGATACACATCAGTGTGACAAAGGGATTTAAATTGGTTAATCTGTCTATCTATATTGCAGAACAGAACTAATTGCCTTCAGTTTGGAAATTCAAAATGCTTTTATTGCCTATGAAAGCCACTGAAGCCAAAATATAATTTTGGATGGGGGAGGGTGGGTGTGCAGTCAGAAAATTTTGGAAGTTGAAGGTGCTCTGCAGCTTATGATTGTAGGAAAGTAGCCCTGTTTTATAAAGAATGTTGATTGACTGAACAAGTGAAAGTAATGCAACCTTCCCTCCGAAGGTGAAACTCTGCAGTCATTTTCAGACTGAGTGAATTGTGAAAGAGGAAATAAAATACTACCTCATAAACATCACGTCTGATAATATTTCCAGTCAGAAGAACTAAATTAAAAAAGTAAAAGAATTTTGATTTGACAGGGAAATAGAACATTATTTTCTATTAAATTGTAGGCACATATCTTGAACTTTGAGGTTAAAAATAAATACTGGAGTTGCATCAGCCACTGAATGCCATCCTGTGACTTTTCATGAATGACATAATTAATGCCTTTTTAAAGTGTTGATGTAGATGGTTGAATGTTACGATACTCAAGAAGGACTTAATGCATGGGGTAAATGTGCTATGTTTGTCAGAAAATATAAGGCAATAGTAAATTCCAGTAGCTGTCACCTTATATTATTTTAGGAAAGGATTAAATATGTTTAGATCTGTCAGCAACATTTGTTGGGTAGATTTGTCAACAGCACTGCTCCAAAATCTCTACAGTTTATAAACTTCTTTTTTTCCCAAAACATTGTTCTAGAGTATTTTTCATGGGGTTAAGAAGAAACATCCCCACAGACGAGCTATTGAATAATTTCTTACTATGGGGGTTCCTCACCTGTCTGTGTTGAAGATTGAGTGCCCAGATTCAGTATGGTAATTTATGTGCTTCATTTGTTTTCATGCCTGTTTGTCCTCGGTTCTCCCAGAATTCTCCTTAGCTATAGCTGCATATGTGATATTGCATGTCACATATGCAGTGTTAGAGTTATACTTTATATATCCTTGCTATGGCTCTTCTCCTTCCTTGTCTTACTGAAGTGTACTTTCTCTGCACAGCATAGGAAACCACCAAGCTTTCCCATGAGGCATGAAGAGAAAACATTGCAGTCTTGTTGCATTCTCTGAAAATCTTCCTGTTTACTCTACTCCTCTTATCAGTCTGTGCACAACTATGTTTTATATTGAAGAGTATCTGCTATCTACATATGATTGCCTTAGATATGCTGGGGAATTTCAAATTGTTCCAGCTGCCTATGTATAGGGTTTTAGATGGCTGAAGTAGTTTTCTACTGATGAGAATGTCCACATTTCAATTGGATAAGAAGATCAGAAGAGGATGGCTGAAAGGGTATAACTGTTAATGTTCCATGTCTCTATCTAAGGCTAAAGAGACAGTCTGAGAGCATGTGCCTTCATGTCAGCTTCCCACAAGATTTCTTGCACATTCTTTTGAAGAAGTTTATACTGGTGTCTGTATGTGACAGGTTAATATCTCTGGCAATGCTCTGGTTTGCTCTGGTTGTTCCCGCATTCCTAGTTGCTTGGAGAAGAGTTAAAAATTCTTTTGCAGTAACAGGATTGGGTTCCAAATGGCTCACCAGGCTGATTATCAAATGAGGACCATTACTCTTTAATCAGCATGATGCACTTATGAGTGTGAGGCTTTGGAAAAGCGAGTCTGGAAAAGGAATTTTACAGAATTTGGTGGAAGCCTGGCACTGATGGTGACAACTAACTGCTTCACAAAATCAGAGCAAAGGGTGGTTTAAAAGGCTCAAAAAAGATCATTCTCATTCATTCAGGACCAAATCAGTCCAGGGAGACGTTTGCCAGATCTGTTCCGTGTATAGCCTGTTTGTGTGTTTCACTACCCTTACCATGTCTAATGATAGTATCTTCCATAATGTCCTGATATCTAACCTAACTGCTTCATGTGCTGCCTTCAGTGAGTGAAGAGAAGGAATGTTCACCAGCCTCTGTCTAATGATGTTTCATATATTGCAATTTATCTAAGGCTGTTCTTTTATAGTCTACAAAGGCCAGTCCCTTCAGCAATTTCTCAAGGGTTGTGTCTTCTGTACCTGTTAATCTTGTGCTCCCCTGAACTCTTCCTGATTTCCCTGAATTTTATTTAGAAGTTCAGTGTCCAGGCTGAACAGACTTTTTCTACCAGAGAAAAGTACAGTGGAAAAAATGACCTCTTCTATCATATATATAATAGTCATTAATATTCCAAATTAAGCTAAGTTAAGATAAATTCATTCTCTTTACAATTCACTGCCCTGGCAGTACAAGGTTCAAGAACATGAAGGACAGTTCTATTCAGAGGGCAGTATTCACATATTTACAACCATTTTTAAACATACTTTTTTAAAGAATGCCACCTTGCCTTGTTGTATTGGTCAGCAATACTCACTTTGAAGGCTATTAGCTTTGTGTGTCTAAATAAGTCTAACATGGCTGACTTTCAGAACTGCATTTAAGAAAAATATATTTTTTAACTGAAGACTCTACTTACAGGAAAATATTATTTATTAATACACCAAGAAAGCATATTTATGAGAGAAAAAAACTTTCAGGATCCCCAAGCTTCCTGTATTTTTAAACAATTATGATACAGGTTATTTAATTCAGTTAAATATATGCATCCAAATATGACCTCTTTTTAAGTTAAAAAAATAAAAAGCGATAATTTTTCAGCACTTTTCTGAAAACAGAAAATTCTCAGCTTAATAAAAATCTTTACTTTCTCTTGCACTTTCTCTTGCATTTTTCTCTTCTTTGTCTCCCAGGACTCAGAGGAGGGAAGACATGAAGTTTGTGGCCCATAGCGATCATTGTTATTGTCTATCTAGGTTACAGTTCTTTCCTCTGGCTATCACATCAGTGGAAACAGTGGTTGTTATGAATTCCAACACACACCACCCCCCCCTCCACCCCCCCAAAAAAAACCACAAAATTTTATACCTACATATTTATCCAATATGGTCATTGTAGAATAGATAGCAAGAACTTGGCTACGTGTGACAGTATCAGGGGATGTTGGGATGTCATTCAATTGTAACACAACCATGAATCAAGAAGAATTTTCTGCCTTCCTGCAGATTCAAGATGTTGTAGGAATACTTCTGTGCAGTTGTCTTCTGTCAAGATCACCATGAGCCTGTACAACAGAGACTCATTTACTGTGACAATTTAGCTTTCATGTTTATTCTATTTTGAGAATTATTTCCTAGAGAAAATTTATGTGATCATGCTGGCTGTGTGTATGTTTGTGTCCTAGACAATTTCTAGACCTCTTAGCCAGTGTCAAAAAAACTTAACACAGACCTCAGAGTAGTTAATTTCCTACAATTTCTGGGAAATCAGTAGCTGGGAAGAAAACAGAGTCCTCATAAACACTACCTGTAATGAAAAGGCTGCAGCATGAGCTGGGAAGATTACTGAGAGATTAAGTGATCAAATCAGTAACTAAACTGCCTTGATTCTTCCTCTGTGCTACAGCCTAGCTCTGGGTCTGCAATTATCATGCACAACAGCATGAGGGAAAGGGACACAAATTTGTCCATGTCTAATGGCACAGATCTCTTTTACAGCTCTGCAGCATCATAAATGTATTTTGGTGAAGATTAGTGCAACAGGCATTTGTAACTTGATTAGGACATACCTTTGTACACCAGCCTCTTGCCTGTCTTTGGAAGATGTAGATCATTTCTCATGGAGAGGCTCCTGGTGGCCTCATATCCTACTGTGCTACTTAATGGATTATCTGCTATGCTACATGGGAGAGCAGTGATTTCCTGCTATTCAGTCTATAATAAATTTGGTAGTAATTAGCTTTATAAGGCACTTGCTGAATGAGTGCTAGGAAAAGAGAAAATACTATACATGTTAAAGGGTTTATCCATTGTTCTTAGCTTTAATAACCTCATATTGGATGTAATTTTCCTCAGGTATCTTATTAAAAAATGATGCCATTTTAACTTCAGTTTTTTTACCAGTGAAGTTCTCTGTCCTGTTTCCCATTTTCAGTGAGGAAAAAATACTACATAATTTAAAACTTAAAGATAAAGCACTGAGAGAGGACAAAAAAAGTGATCACCTTATTAAATATGAAGACAGGGTCTTATTTTTTCTGCAATATGTTATATTACTGCTTGTTTGGAAATGTCCTGGTCTTTGAAGTATCAGCTATAAAGATAAGATTAAAATGTCATTCGTACCGATCACTGAGGTAGTGACTCTTTTAATCTGGTAACTATAATGCAAATTTTTTTAGAAGAAAGCATAACATTATTTGCAATCTTGAGGATGCAATACTGCAAGTTAAAGGCAAAAAAAAGCATCCAGATAATTGCAAAGGTGTTTGAGATATTAAATGAAAAGTGGTCACAGATTATAAACATTAAAAATATAGAAATTATTAAAATTGTAAAACATAGCTGAAAGGAGAAAGAATTACCTCACTTGAGGAAAAAAACAGGTCTTGAAGGAATGGAGAAACTATTTACAGTTGCTCTGGCTTGTGTAACAAGGTGACTATACTAATTAATTTCTTAGCATGTTCTACTAGTACTTCTCTTTTCTGCATTATCAGTTAGATAAGGCCTATACAGTATGTTATAGACAATGCTTATGATGTGCAATGATGCTGTGAAACAAGGTAATATCTTACATGGAGAAACAGTACACAGACTAAATTACTTATCTTAATGTAACAGAGTCGGTGTTGTAGTTTAATCCCAGCCAGCAACTCAGCCCTGTCCTCTAAATGACTATGTGACTATCAAGCAAACAACAAGCTTTTAAGGCTAAATAAATAATTGTTGTGGTTTAACCCCGTCTGGCGACTAAGCATCACAGAGACACTCAGTCACTCCCTATGGTGGGATGGGGGAGAGAATTGGAAGAGTAAAACTGAGAAAACTCGTGGGTTGAGATAAAGACAGTTTAATAGGGAAAGCAAAAGCCACACACGTAAGCAAAGCAAAGCAAGGAATTCATTCACTCCTTCCCACTGGCAGGCAGATGTTCAGCCATCTCGAGGAAAGCAGGGCTCCATCACGCGTACTGGTGACTTGGGAAGACAAACGCCATCACTCTGAAAGTCCCCCCCTTCCTTCTTCTTCCTCCAGCTTTATACGCTGAATATGACATCATACGGTGTGGAATATCCCTTTGTTCAGTTGGGGTCAGCTGTCCTGGCTGTGCCCCCTCCTAAATTCTTGTGCACCCCCAGCCTCCTTGCTGGTGGGGTGGGGTGAGAAGCAGAAAAGGCCTTGACTCTGTGTGAGCACTGCTCAGCAACAACTAAAACATCTTGTGTTAGCAACACTGTTTCCAGCACAAATCCAAAACATAGCCCCATACCAGCTGCTTGGAAGAAAATTAACTCTACCTCAGCCAAAACCAGCACAGTTAGTGATATATATGATAACAAACAAGCAAAAAGATTATTCCCATCTCCGCAACTTATGTCTTAATTACTAGGCAAGATGAATTCCCAGCTTTATAAAACTGTGATGAAATTATGTGGCACCTTTGTAACCAAATTATTTCACTATCCATAGTTCCCTAATAAAACTTCAAAACCAAGGAACCTCCCAATTTGTGAGCATGACTTATCTCATCTGTCATCTTTAGATAGGCATACTACATTTTCATGTTAGTTCCATGGGAAATATAGGAAAGACCTTTAGATAAGTGAGAAATTCCTAAATGTCAAAAGAGCTGCTATAGCAACAAAATAGTATCTGAAGTACATCAAATGGGGGAAAAGTGATTGCATGAAAATATAACTAAAACTACATAGGTTGTGTGTGTTTCTGTATTCATTAGTTATGTCCTCAGTACGTTCCATGATAGGAATTGCCAGAGCAAGTTCTGTAATGATTTTAATGAAAATTGATTATACCTATAGTGAGCACGATGCAAGGCTATACACAAGCACAGTACAAGGCTACAGCACGGGCTTTTCTGTCCTGAAAGATGTAAAAAATCACACAAGGCCCCAAAGTACAAATAAACAACTGAAAAGGATCAGTGACTTTAGGGGATTCTTGGTGGCTCTCTGTTTAGTTTCTAAATACTCTGGATTATCATATGTAGTTGTTTCCTTTGGGGACAGCAGAAAGAAATTTTTCTAATGACTCATTATGCTGCAACTCCTCTGTGTCAGAGCATATTCATACTCCACCTTCTTTTTTTCACATTTTCAGTTACAGGATTTTTTTTTTTTCCTTAGGTAGGAATAGGAAGAATGTTTTAAGTCTTTACAATGTTCATAGAAAGAAAAGAAAAAGAAAAAATATTCCAGCAAATTCTGTTCCCTCCATCAAGATGTTATATTGCTATGTCTACTTCTTCACAATAAGATAACTGTAATGTAATATTACAGTAATGTTCCACTTCTTTCACATTTTGGGTCTGCTTGTGTGGCAGAATGCAAAGAAGTGCAGATAACTAAAGCAGCTCTAACCAGCTATCTCACGTTCTCCCCGAGTTATTCAGTCAAGGTGGATGGACATGCTAACACTGCTAATAAGGCTCAGTCCAGTTCTGAGCATCAGCTGATTTATCAGAACTAGCTTGCATGAAGCTCTGTATTATTATCTTGCTAGAACAGAAACACATCCTTTCTCCATTTCCTCGAATATTGCTGCTAATGCAATGCATTCTAATAAAAAGAAATGCATTTTTTCTCTATAGCTGTAGTTATAACAGCAAAAATGTAAAGTCATAGCATGGAAGTCCTTATGAGACTGTTTACTTGCATGTTGTCAAATACCTTTGCCAGGATCAGGTACCCCTGCAATCCATTCTGAGAACCTACCATATTAATTTCATCACCTGGCAAGTATTTCCTTTTTCCTATGGTTATAATTATGAGAGAACTTTTCATAAATTTAATATCACCTTACCAATGACAATTTTTATAAATTCTTCTCCTTTAAGTTTTTCAAAGTAATTTCTTTCAAATGTCCGATTGCTTTGAATAGATTAAAAATAAATGACAAGTGGCAACAGAACTCATTTCTCAACCATGCCAGATGTTTTAATTATTTAAACAACTTCTCTTTGAAGACTTCCCTTCATTAGTGTACTGTAGTTTCGTAGCCAGATCTCTCTGCTCTAGGATTTATGAAAGGCAGAATTCTGTATATTGTGTGCGTCACAGAAATTTCTGTCTGGGACAGTCAATAAAAATACATAAACAAAAAGCCTAATAAAACCTACTCCAGGTATTTCTAGTGCTGAATCTCTTTTTTCTTTCCTCAGCATTATGATAATGACACCACTCCTAACGAAAATATTGAGTTTGCTTCTTTTAATGTTTCCTCTCTTTCTGATGGTTATATGGCAACTTGCACTATTCTAGTTCTTGTGAAGAAGGCACAGAATCTCCTGGATATGGCTAGGGGCAGCAAGTAATGTTTCTGTCTGTATTGGGTTTGCGTGGCAAGGTCTTGGTAGTGGGGGGGATACAGGGGTGACTTCTGTGAGAAGCTGCCGGGAGCTTCCCCTGTGTCTGCTGCTGGCCAAGGCGAAGCCAATCAGTGACAGTGGTAGTGCTTCTGGGATAACATATTTAAGAAGGAAAAAACCCTGCTGTGGGACAGTAGCCGGAGAGAGAGAAGTGAGAATATGTGAGAGAAAATAGCCCTGCAGACACCAAGGTCAGAGTAGAAGGAAGGGGAGGAGGTGGTCCGGGCGCTGGAGCAGAGATTCCCCTCAGCCCCTGGGGCAGCCCGTGGTGGGGCAGGCTGTGCCCCTGCAGCCCAGGGAGGCCCACGGGGGAGCAGATCCCCACCTGCAGCCCGGGGAGGACCCCACACCGGAGCAGGAGGGTGCCCAAAGGAGGCTGTGACTCTGTGGGAAGCCTGTGCTGGGGCAGGCTCCTGGCAGGGCCTGCAGACCCGTGTGGGAAGGAGCCCACACTGAAGCAGGTTTGCTGGCAGGGCTGGTGATCCTGTGGGGGACCCACGCTGGAGCCGTCTGCTCCTGAGGGACTGCACCCAGTGGGAGGGATGGATCTACGCTGGACCAGTTGGTGCAGCCCATGGGAAGGACCCACGCTGGAGCAGTTCGTGAAGAACTTTCTGCCGTGGGAGGGACCTCAGGCTGGAGCTGGGGAGGAGTGTGAGGAGTCCTGCCCTGGGGAGGAAGGAGCGGCAGAGACAGCGTGGGATGAACTGACCCCAACCCTCATTCTTGTCCCCCTGTGCTGCTTGGGGGGGAGGAGGTAGAGAAAATTGGGGTGAAGTTAAGCCCAGGAAGAAGGGAGAGGTGGGGGGATTTGGTTTTGTTTCTCATTACCTTACTCTGATTTTGATTGGTAATAAATTAAACTAATTTCATCAATTGAGTCTGTTTGGCCCATTTGGCAAATAATAATATTTGGCAAATTATCTCTTCCTGTCCTTATCTTGACCCATGAGCCTTTTGATATATTTGTCTCTCCACTGTCCTTTTGAAGAGGGGAGTGATAGAGCGGCTTCGGTGGGCACCTGGCATCCAGCCAGAGTCATCCCACCACACTGGTAGAAGGCGGCAAAGTTATTTTTGGAATGCAGCAATAGAAATCTAAATACAACCATGGAATCCGAGTTAGTCACAACACTTTGGGGGTTTTTGTTTTCTTTCTTTTGTCAAAACTTAATGAGAGTCTTTAACTACAGTTTAACTTCTCTTGTCACAAATAGGACACTTACTTGGACTACTGATGGGGGTATTTGATTGTAGGAAACTTGTATCTCACTGAACTCACTCATGAAATATTGCTAGTTGTGAGTCAAATATTTTTTTCCCTTAGTTCTCAGGTATTCTCCTGCTTTTTTACACACTCTCTACTTGACAGAAGTTCTGAAAGTTGCAGAAACAGATTTTTGTTTGGTTAGCTGTTTGTTTTTAACAGCAAGGTTTATATGAGTTTAAAATCTCAAAATGGAAAGTACACTTTACTTCAGCCACAAGAAGAATGCTTTACAGTGAGCTATTTTTTGTTTGCTTGTTAGTTATGCTTCTTACATTTAAGTTATTTCACTGTACTTTCCTAGATTTCACAATGAGAGAACACAGTATTAAGAATCCTATGTTTGATTTCACTTCTTTGAATTAATTTCTCTCTAGCAAAATGAAACTTGCTGCATCTAGCCTGCTTCTCCTGACATGCAGGATCGTTCCTTCTCCATGACTGGAGTACAGGCTTGGTCATATTTGTCAGACCTTAGACAGGAGCTCTTTTATGAACAGATATATTCTTGATGTACATTATCTAGAGGCAGGCTATGAAAATACACAATGATTTTAAATGACTGTTACCATGAAAGAATTTCTAGACTAAAATTTTGTGATATGAATTCACTAAACAAATACTGAATGCATTTTGTGGATTTTATTCTTGTGAAAGATGCTTTGAAAAAGCAAAACCTTCTATCTGCATTGCCTATGTATTTAGACTGGCTTTTGATTAGCCAAGTATTTAAGGATGTTATATACATTTAAAAGATATCATTGAAATATATAGAGAATAAATAAACTCCAGTATGATAAAAATTCAATAATGATAGTAAAAATGTAAATCTCAAGGATAGTATTGACTAAATATTTCTTTTTCTGCTTGGAAAAGAGCAGGTTTATGACATTGTATCATTCAAAAATGAGGAAACTCTTCTCAATTACTGACCATAGAAAGTTTGTTAAGTAACAAACTAAAACTACAACTACAAGTTTAAAAAAATACCATTTGATTTGACAGACTGAGGAGCAAGCAGACTAACTTTTAAAAGACTAAAGAACATATCATATGGTTAGAATGTTAAAGCAGAAATTGTGCCTTATTTTTGTGACATTTTGTGTCTTGTGTCTATTTTTAGTCTGAGAGCATTCAGTGAGCAGTAAACAGAACAATTACTTACTGGAATAACTTGTTGGTTGCCTCATTGGAATAAGTATCACGAGATATAGTAGATCACTTGAAGACTTTCAATCAAAATATTATTTCGTTTTATAAGGTTCCTTACTCAAGTCACAGTCCTTTGGCTTTGGTTATATTTGAAGTTACTTGAGATTATCATGGTATTTCTGAGCTTTTTTCTCGATTTCATGGCAAATACTCCATGAACAAATTAACACCTCATGAAGCAGTATGGTTTAACTTCCATATGAAAGTAAATTTGGGTTGCAAAGTAAATTGCATTCTTCTAATGAGTGTAAAATTAGCTGTTCATGAGTCACTGCTCATGTAGTGACTACTCATACTCACTACTATGTCTCCTCACTTGATAGAAGTTTTTAGTTTTCATGCTAGTTTTACCAAGAAGTAATCAATATAGTCCTGGTTTTGGCTGGGATAGAGTTAATTTTCTTCCTAGTAGCTGGCACAGTGCTGTGTTTTGGATTTAGTATGAGAAGAATGCTGATAACACACTGATGATTTAGTTGTTGCTGAGCAGTACTTACACCAGTCAAGGACTTTCCAGCTTCCCCTCCTCTGCTGGGTGCACAAGAAGCTGGGAGGAGCCACGGCCAGGACAGCTGACCCCAACTGGCCAAAGCACTATTCCGTACCGTATGATGTCATGCTTGGAGGGTGTTAGCTGGGGGGAGAGCGATCGTTGCTCAGGACAAGCTGGGCATGGGTCAGCATGTGATGATCAATTGCATTGTGCATTACTTGCTTTGCATATTCTGTATTCTATTACTATTTTTTTATTATTGTTATTGGTATTTTTTTCTTTTATTAAACTGTCTTTATCTCAACCCATGGGCTTTACCTTTTTTTTTCTATTCTCTCCCTCATCCCTCTGAGGGACGGGGGAGTGAATGAGTGGCTGTGTGGTATTCAGCTGCCTGCTGGGTTAAACCACAACAAATATAATGTAATCAAAGAAAAAATTGGCATTTAATGTGATAAATCAAAGCAAATTTGACAATACCCATGTGAACACGGCAGGGTCATAGCAACAATATTTTTTTTCAGTATAACAGGTCTTTTTCTGCTCTAGAGTTGGACAAACGGTCCCAAACTCATCACATGTCCAATTTCCTATTTCCAGTGTCTTCAAAACATTCATACTTAAAAAAAGAAAAAAAAAAATCTATTGACTGCATTGGGTTTTTTAACCCCAGGGGTTAAGAATTACCATCAGCATCTAACACAAAACCTCCACTACAGGACTGCCTTTAAAATTGTTCAGAAAGTCAGAACTTGAATCCTGAACTTTATCAAATACTTTTGAATAGAGGTGGAGCAACTGGCATCTCTTCCTGGGGAAAATTAGTTTTATTGTGTGTTCTGCCATTCAGCTGATCAGTGGCCTTGAACATACCTGAGCCTATTCACTGCCATGCACTGGTTATTTTAGCACTTTCAAAACATAAGCAGCACAAACTCCCTTTTTCATGGTACCTAACACTGTGCAAGCATATGCTGATCTACAGGAGAAGAACTGCATTTTACCTGACATATTTCAAATATTTTATGACATATTTTCACTTCTATTCCTTGTTTTAGTTTTCTGGATTAAATGATATTTGGAAAAGGTAAACCAATGCCACACAAAAAAAAAAAAAAAAAATTAAAAAAGTAGGAAGAAAAAACTTTGTCTGAAGCTAACACCTTTAAAAATATTGACAATGAGAATCCCAAGAGTAATTGATTGTACTTTTTTGAGAGATAGTTTACCTATGTAATGCCACAAATCCAAGAAGTCTTCCCTCAGAGTGAAAGGAAATAGTTCAAAAGAGCCAGACAAGCTGGTAACAGCACATGCATTCCCGAATGCTATTTCCCACCCTCGCTTCAAAGACATCTGAGAGATTGAATGTGTTCTGTTCTCTCTCCTTTAGGATCAATATCATCAATCACAGCAACATGGAAACAAACTTAGAAATCGAAGTGTTTGAGCTGTCTCCCAGCAGATACCCAACATTTTTTTAAACTGACCAGAAATGAGTTGGCAGAAATTACCGATTAACTTTAGGGCAGTGAAAGGTTTGGCAGCAGGAGGTTTGTTATGTATTAACGAATTCTATGTCCTTTTGGAATGGCGGAGCACAAAAATCTATCTCCGATTAAGGTGTAAAATTGAAAAATATGTACTTCCAAAAGCCTGGAAAAATTCTTGCACTTTCTGTAACACCGTTCAAGGTATTTGTTAATCAGTAGTAACAATCATTTCTACTTTGTAAGCTAAAAATTATGTTTTTTCCCAAATTTCATTAGAAATCTTCCATAAACAAATGAACACATTGTGAAGTTTCCTAAATAGTTTCAACTAGTCATTTTACCTTTCATTGGTAATCTAATTTTTGTTACTTAAAAAATTATACATGATTTCTGTTTTATAATTGGAATATTAAGGGTGTTCTTGGCTGGAGATGGAAGAGGTGTTGAATGGGCTGAAATGAGCTGATTAGGAAATCCCAGTGAGGCTGGAAAATGGAAAGCTGAGCCATATCTTCTACAGCTGTTCCACTGTATGAAGTGGGAATCATTTTGCATAACTGTAGGTAGCTAAAAGTCTGTTGCTTAGGTCTGAGTTAATTATCCTAAACTGCATTCTGAAGTTAGTGGAGAAAGAGAGGAACCTCTAAAATTTGTTCTGCTGACCTGTTTTGGATGCCCCTCTTAGCAAGAATACCTCTGTTTTCTTTTCAGGGATGACTAGTGTGAGACAAGTTTATTTGAATTAGGCAGCGTTTTTTTTAAATGAAAATTCCTCCATGGATGCATTGCAATTTACTAAAGTATCACACAGCTCTCAGGTCCAAGGTCAGAATGAAAACTGAGACGTTTCAGTATGTACCATTTCCTGCATTCTGCCAAAAATGGCAGAACATATTTACATTACCTTACAGTATGCATTTACATTACATTACATGTAATGACTTTTGTTCTGTTATACCACCTGCCACTGAATCATTTTGACCACTCTTTGTGTCATAAAGCACCCAGGAGCCCAGACAGGTTTAGTGACTTGTCATTTAATAAAAACCACTGAAGAATTCAGATGTTCATGGAAGTCTACTTTGAGAAAACACTTTTCTGGGCTCTATACCATACCTGAGCCGCAAAGAGAAATGCAGCAAGGATACAGTGAGAGATGTCTGCCACAAGTGATTATCAGGAAGTGCACCCAAACGGAAGGAAAAAAAAAAAGTCCTGTTAGTTGCTCTTGATACTCAGGACTAGAGTGGTGGTGCATTCCCACCCCACCCCCCCTCAAGTTTTTCTCTATTCAATCACTTTATGACCTTATTCCTGCCAGATGGCGGCCTTGGTGTAGTGAGTTGGTCAGTGAGGTGCTCCTTAATTGTATCAAACTCCTACATAGCTGAGGCGGAGAGTGGCCCTATCTGTACCAGAAACTCCTACATGGCTGAGGTGGGGAGCGAGAATGGGAACAATCAGCTACCCCCAATAGCCTTGAAACATACTTTATCTGAATTGTAGCCCAAGTGACTTGGTACCATCGTTACCGGAATTCCAGTGATTACCAACCTGGATTGTGGCTCGGATGAAAATTTACCGATGACTAAAGCCAATCATCTCATGATCCTACAAAACAGCAGTCCTAAATGAGGTCCTTTGAGCTCTCCTGGACTGCAGAGGGCTGCAGCCAGCATCTTCTTCTGTGTGGGACACCTCTCAGAGCTAGCAAACTCAAAGTTTGCTAAAATCAGAGATCCATTGCCAAAGACCGTCAGTGGAGCCTGGGCTGAAACCCCTCACTCCTTGAGGCTCAACCCTCACCCATTGACAAATGCCAATACATTTGACGTGAATATTTCACTGAACTAAAGGAGAATTTTTAACAGGTATACCTTTATATATGTATATATTAATATCTTTGTTTGCCTGTATGCATGTGTAAATTGATTTAAGTAGTCTATAGATGTATGGTTTCATTACAAAGTGAGTCTTATACTGCTGATATATATATATTATCCTTAGACATAAACCATTGATCAAGTCTGAGACTAAGATTGGACCAAGCCGCACCTAGACTCCTTTCTGAAAAGGAGTTTAGAAAACAAGGGGGTCTATTCTGAACCTCGTGACTCAATGGAGGGGTCTTCCATGTAGTAATAGAGTGAACCTTGCCATCTTGGAATCTTTAACTAGTTGCTGTTTTTATTAGTTTTGTCTAATCACTTTGTTAATCAACTGGCAATTGAGTGTTATTAAAATACCACAATCAAATCCTGTGATTTTCCATGAATAAATCCTAAACTACTACTAAATCAAATTGTGTAGTCACTCAGTTAGTTGGCAAGATCCTAAATCAGCATTCATGGCAACTAGAAATTTTTGGTCAACTAGGAAATACAAAGAAGAGAAGAGGATACAAGGATGAGGGCAGAAGGATGACCAAGCCCTCAAGTGCCCCACTGGCTGGGGAAGCTTGATCCAGCTCTATTCCTTGTTCTGCTTTAATCAGATGGGTATCAGCATCTTCCCTTCTCACTAAGAATGTGTGGAAAAAACAAGTTTCACTACTCAGAAAATGATGAAGGAGTGGTGATAGGTGGCCTGGTCTGTGCTGTGAAGGAAGGAAGGGATCTAAAGTTATTGAAAAAAAAGCTGAATTTGGTGCTGAAATGTATCTAAAAGAACAGTTCTGTGATCAATTTTAAATAGAAAAGCCTCATACTTTGGCTAACATCCATGAATGTTGTTGTTCTTTTGATGAACATTTTGTCACTCTCCTAAGCTAAGTTCATAAAAGAGTTGGCAGTAAGCTGGGGGCAATACAGGAAGATTGGCTGCAGTTTCTTTGTACTAGATGACTATGACCAAAACATATTTTATAACTGCCCACATCGTGTGGCTGTAATGAAACCTATTAAAGGGTTTGGTTTTTTTTTTTTAAATAATGGCAGTTTACTGAGGTTGGTAGAAAAAATACAATAGCTTTACACAAATTATGTTAAGGGAAATAGTAAGCAAAGCATGAATACCAAAATTCTGCTTCTTCTCAGTCTAACTCAGATTTTTAGAGGAAAATCAATCCATGTTTTTAATTTGGTTTGATCCCTGGCTTCCATTACTTGTGGCTCTTGCTTTTATTTGTAAAACAGTTGTAACATTTTCAAAAAGACAGTTTCAGGCTTTTTGGATTTATTCTGAAAAAAAAAAAAATTTGGAAGTGAAGGGGACACACATTTCTCAAATTTCAAAAGATATAATTTGAAGACATTGCTTAAAATTTTGGTCATCAACTGAGAAAATGTACTAAGCAGGTGGAGTTAAATCTCACATTTTGCTTCTGTGCAGAATTTTGAGTAACAGCTGCATTTACTTTGACATAATTGAGATGATTTTTAGGTAGTAGCTGCTTCACTTCTGTGGACAAATGGGTTTCTGTCAGGAACCTCAAGCCATGTAAATGAAAAAACAACCTCTGTTTAGTTTTTCAAAACTTGTATTTCTCACAGCATGAGATTAATGTGTTGATATAGAGTTCATTTTGATGAATATTTTAATACATTATGAGATATTGCATGTAGCAAAATCTCTTAATATGTTCTCTGAATTTGCCTTTTGTGAGGCAGAGAATATTCCAGAGGTTAGGGCTTTCAGGTTGTATGTGGTGTTTATTTATTTTATTCTCACTTATGACTAGCATAAGTAAAAAAAAAAAAAAGTTCTCATGGATTTTATGTATCCTTCTATGTAAAGCTCTGGGAACATACACTGATTAAGTTTCTGATTCAAACCTCATTGAAAATCAGTTAAATCATTTTGCTTTGAATGAACATGGCCAGGGCAGAAAGGATTGTTCAATAATTATAATAAATTATTATTTGTATAGCAAGTGGGGGAAACAACAGCAGCTATCACAGGTGCATTTTAACCAGGTTATCCCAATTCACTAACTCTAAAGGAAGCCCACAGAGACAGAGGTTGACCTGGTGTAAATTGCTGATGTAAATAGACTCAAGGCATAAAACATTCATATTTGCCCTTTAACCTGGCCTTATCTAACTGCTTTTTTTTGGCTTTCAACCCACCAAACTGATAAACCCAGTTAAAATCTGCTGAGGATGTCCAGAATGCTAAGAAGTTAGCTGCCATGTCAGGTTTTTACGGTGAGATTGAAAAAGCAATTTATTTCTGTGCGCCGTATCTGCAGTCAGCATCAGCAGTGCAGTGAGAATATCCAGGAGAGTTTGGAATTACATGGCCATGAATCAGAGCATGCATGGAGCAGAGCGTTCCTCTATTTCTACTTTGACCGGCAGCAAATACAGTGCTCCATGGTCTAAGGTCACTCTCAGGAGCCTTTGTAACCTACATGAGTATCTAAAAGGGGTGCTACAGCCAAAGGGATCAGGCTCTGTGGCTTTTATTTCCTCAAAGAACGCTGACTCTCTGGATTGATTTGACTTTGCCCATTTGTCCAGCTCAGGGCATAGATGCAGCCATGAAAGCATGCAGTCCTTGTGGGAGCACAGAGGACAGGGAGGCAGCGGGAGGTGGGCTCTTCTGCCCCTGCTTAGAGTGGATGTGCAGATGCTACCACAGGGATATTTTATGAGCTGGAGCGACCATTACAGGCACTGAATTGCCAACTGGTACTGTACACGCCTGACCTCAAGCATGCAGGTAACTTCCAGGAGTCACCTGCAGATGCAATAAACTGTTGGATTTATCATACTTCATATAAGCATGCATAAATTATGTTGATTAAAAAAATTAATAATCTTTCCCTTTTTCACACTACTATAGGCTTGTTATATCCCTTTTCCCTAAAAATAGGAAGACTTCCAAATTTTCACAGTAAAACATAAAAAAAAAAGTTATCTTGGCTTTTTTCATGACTTTTTCATACTCTTACCTTTCTTTTTGGGATGAAACAGTAAAAGCAAATTGGTATGTGAAGGAGGAAGAAAACAAGGAATATAAATTGAAGATGGCAAATTGAAGATGGTTTTCCTCAAATCTCTGGTTGATTACCATGGGGGAAGGAGGAAGATTTTTTTCCTTCTGCAAAATAGCAAGCATTATTTTTCATATTCTTTGAGTGAAGAACCTTTGCCTTGTTCCTTTGTTTTCTCTTTAATGCCATTAGATTTTGACAAAGAGAGAAAGAGAGAGAGAGCTTGTATGCACACACAGTGTCCCTATAGAGTTAATGAATTTTCTGGTATTGGATATATCATTATTGCTTAGATGACTAAACTAACCATTTGAGATACCCCTCACAGAGTGCTATTGATCTCGTGAATAGATTCAAAATTTAATGAATTCTTTTACCCTGATATCTACCAATATTCTTCGCCTTCTGCCTACATCGCTTCAGTCAGCATTTGTGCACTATTTATTCTCCTACAGGCAACACCAAAAAATGGGAACTATAAATATCTTTCTCTCATGCAACAGAATGTCTGATTTTTATTGTACGTGCTAAACTTCAGAAAGATGGAAACCTGCTTATTCTTGTGGAACAGCTATTTTTGAATGGCTCTGCAGACTTGTGTGTATAAAAAGAGCTTGGTCGCACTTCAGGGGTGAGATCCTGTACTGCTGCTCCCTATGACCTGTACTAAACCAGCTTCCCTGGAAAGGGACAGCCAAAGTAGCATTCAAACACCGATTTATTCCTTTGTCTCCAGGGTTGTTCTTAAATCTTGTTAATTCCCCCAACACTTGGAGCCAAATGAAGCTGCCCAAAACAACGGGCTGCCTTATGAGCTACAATAGCTGCCCTGCAACCTGCCTGACCCCAATCAACAGCCTCCCTGTTCTGGGAGTTGTGAGTTAACCTTAAGAATCAGCCTTATCTCCTGCAGTCTTTACTCAGAATAGGTCTTGCTCCAGAGAGACAAAGCCCTTAGAATATTTTTAAAAAAAAAAAAAAAAATTAAGCACATGATACAAAGAACAAATAAAGAACAATGCACTGTGAATGAGACACAAGGAACACATGCATATAATTCTGTTGGTCAATAAAAGATACATTTATTTAAAAGGAAGTCTTCAGCCTCTCTTCTGAAAATAAGTGGCAGGCAATCAAATCTACTAGGAGATAAATCCTTCCTAATTTACAGATTATCTCAGTTCAGTTGCCTTGCATAGGGATCCTCTAGACTGTGTACCTGGTGTCCTGTTGATCCCCCAGAATACATCAAGTTTTCATTAATTCCCATTTTACACCTGTTAGCAGCTCGTGGATACTTTTGACTATATCAAATCATCTGGATGCTTGTATGGGGGCAGCTGAATGAAGCCCTGCAAGTGACATCCAGCTCTGGACAAAGAAACTTAAACAAAGGTGTCCAAGTGGGCAGTACAGGCAGTAGAGAGCTAGGCAGCTGTCAGGTGGGTCTCAAAAGCAGTTAGCTGACCTGCTGCTAGAGGCTTGAATTGGTTTCCTAAATGTAGGTGTTCGGTGCCATTTGTTATGCCCTTTCACACCTGCAAAATTTGCACAAAGCTGATAGATGTCACATAGGACATACAAGAGGCCAGTATCTTTCCAGAACAGTAGGTAGAAACCACACATGACGTGCTTGTGTGTTTCATAAGACATTGCACTGGGCCTTGTGTATCTACAGTGCATTGAATCCTCCTCTAGTTTCAATTGACTGTATTGACTTAATTGCCTCAGTAATACAATTTATACACTTAGATCATGTGTAGACACTCAAATGTCTTCACGTGGACCTGCATCCCAGTGTACATATTCATTCACTGTACATATTCTGTCAAGGTCTTCTGGATTCTGCAAAGGGAAATGTGAGCACAAGTTTAATCAATAAGAACACCATATTGCTATTCTTTCAATACATTATTTTACCTCTTAAGCCTATCTGTTATAGTACACAAGTCTGTTTTCCACTTTTTGTTTCTGATGTCTAATGGTTGTACAGGTTTTTTTACTTCTTGCTAGCCTGACTTTGTCCACCTGATGAGAAGATCAAGCCTATGTGGACTACAGTTCTATTCTTTATATATTCCGCTGTTAAAAATTAAGAAAAACATCTTCCTCAGGGGACTGTTAGAATAGATAAAAATTTAAAAGGGTCAGGTGCATAAAGGGAATATTTTAAGGCTAGCCTGAAACTTGTAAAGTGTATTTCTTTCAAAAGAAAGAATAAGAAGAGTTATTTCTGACAACTCAAGGATGTAATGCCCTGAAGCATCCACTAAGAAGGCTTATAAAAAAATGATGACCTTTGGACACTGCACGACGTAAAGCTACTCATAGTTTAATACCATCTCACAGATTCTGCTAAATGCTAAAAAAGGACTAAGGACTGGTGCACTGTACAAGATGACTGAAGATTTTGCTGGGTTTCCTAATCGGACTTATTATGAGGATCATTTCAAGGAAAACAGTAAGATAATAATTTTTATCTTCCACAATTTCAGCTAGGTAATCTCATCAAATCCATGGGCAAAACTCTAACATCTGAACCATATTCCTAATTCAATGCCATTGGAGGCAAGATTTCATCAATAGGAAAATACAGAATAAAACTTTCCCCTTGCATAAATCTTCTTACAGTTAACAACCAAGTACAGCCAGTTAAGTGTATTTTCAGTAGATCTGTCTAGGGTATGTATTTGTTAGAAATATAATTAACATTTTACAGATACATATTTCTGGATTTTTCATTCTTTTAATTGGCTGCATCAGTTCACTGGAGTAATGGCCATAGTCTTGAATTACATTATGGAAGGTAATTGCCATAGCATAGTGATATACTCCATTCTAAAATCAATTATGCAATGAGTTCAATAAGAAAAGCTAACAAATGGCTTTGAATAAAGACAGGTAAACATAACAAAACACAGTTTGTTGGGGTTTTTTTCTAATAGGGTTAAAACTGATAGGAAAAGTACAGCTAAGAACAAAATGTGTGTCTTTCACAAGGCAATAGTGGCACAGTGGTATCTCTTCCACTGCCTGCTTGCTGTGCCTGCAAATTGTTATCTTATACTTGAAGAATCTTGTTTTGGAAGATGTAGAAACATTTCCTTTTTTGTTTGCTGTCGTCTTCCTTAAAAGAACAAGAGCTACTAAACAGAAAGGGTACCTGTATACTGATGGATATGTACAGGAGGAGATGAGAGAAGAAATGCCAAATAATGGACTAATGCAAATACATTTGCGGTTTTGCTTAAATATTTCCATTTAATCCTATTGACAGTTTCCTTCTTCAATATCTAAGCAATATCTTCCCTTCATTCTTATTCCACTGTTGTTAATTACGAAGTGGTTTGTTGCCCTAGCATAAACTCTGTCTGCTTTAATTTCTTTATACAGTTCTTTCTTTTCTAAAGTTGCTTTATACATACACTTATAACGCTTACAAAATTAACTTCTTTCCTTACTATCTACTAGGCAGTTAGAAAGTTTCCCTGTTTTCTCATGCTTGTACCATAAACCCAAATGAATTCAATGCTTTGTGTTTCTTTTAAACAATCACCTACAGGGTAAGCGATAGTTTCTTTTTCATTACAGTCCTGCAATATTATTAGAATATGTCATGGTAGGGCAAACTTTTAACAGTTAGTTTTACAGGTAATTACTGAGCTTCCTGGGGGAGATCAACACTCGTGAAACTTCCTTTCTGCTATCATCAGCGTGAAAAGGAGAGGTGGCATGAGAACAGTTTGAGAAATAAAGCACTGTTTTCTTCTAAGTACAAGATTGTCATCTGAGCCTCCTCCTCAGTACTCATAGCAACCAGACACCAAAACTGGAACTGAGGCAGTTTCCAATGCAAAAAAGGAAGGGCAAGAGAGAGATGAATGCTGTAGAAATCTGTGTTCAGGAATGTTCACGATAAGAATTGTCTTGCCTGTTCTTGTTGATAGGATGCTTATAGCCTGTTTTCATTTACAAACACAGGAAATATTTTAAAGAGCTAAATTTATTACCACTGAGTATTTCTTACAAAGAATTGCATGACTGTGTTAAATTTCTTCCTGGAAATATTTTTGTTACCATTTCAGATTATGTCTTACATCTGTGGAGCTCAGATTCATTTTCCTGTACAAGCTGGCAGTTTGCATGCAATCAGGTAACTTTAAGATGATCGCATGATCAATGTATCAAATCCATGCTTAAGGAAATGAGTGATGGGGAAGGAAATGGATGGAAATTCCTAAGAAAGGATTTGTAAGACATTTATCTTCTAATAAAAGATACTGAGAAAGTCAGAATATGAATCAGTGTATCCCAAATGCAATGAAAAGGAAATTGTGGACATTTTGGGCTATCTCCAAGGAATCCATGTACGTTTACAGTTTGATGCAGCTTTGTGTACTTGAAAAGCTGATTTTAAAGTTTTTCCTTTTGATCCTTATTAATGTTGATTCTCAGATTACTGTGTAACATACTTTAATTGTCTTCTTTCTGACAGTAAGGAAAAAAATTAAGGATAGCAAAAATAGCTGTATTCTGATCAAGAAAGGGAATCAGGAAAGACTGGCTTATTGCAAATATAAAAAGATGTAAATAAAAATGTATATTTTATGTGCTGAAAAAATAATTCTAAAGAAGTGACCCTCAGCATTGGTGAATGAATGGTTTACAGGGTATCACTACTCTCCACTGTGAAAAAAGGAAGGAAAGTTTTGAACAGAAATAAAGGTAACCAAAACTGAACTGGGAAGAATAATCTTCTTTCTGTCCTGTTGTTTGTCATGAGAAAAACAAAACTTGCACTGCTATGGGATTACAAGAGTTTGTCTTGTTAGTTCAACATAAATTACTTTTAAATTTAGTTTTTAAGTACTGAATACGGAATAGCAAAGTCGAAGGTCCTCTCTGCACTTAATATTAGGCAACAAGCAACATAAAACCACGTTAACCTTTTAAACCATAAAAAAAAAATGTTTTCCTTCAATCTTCATTTCATTGACTACCTTTACCAATTTTATTTTCTTCCCCTCTTTTTTTCCTGTTTTCTTTTTCAATTGTAATAAGAACAGAGAATAAGGAGTGTGGTCTCGACTTGCGACTGTGCAGCATTAAGCAGGTTCAAAAACAGGCAGCACAATTATGCCCATCCCTCCTTGAAGTGAACCTACTGTGCAAGAAGGGAACATTACTGTAGTGGCATGGATTTATTCTTGTCTTTCATTCTCTTCAGTTTGGTGGACAATCACTGGTCAAGACTTGCAAAGAGTGACTTCCCTTTTACCCAGTGTATGATAATCATGCCCCAAATGTGGCTTGGTAGTTCACTGGAAAACACACTCCAAACTCAGTCTTTCCAAGACTTGTTTTGGTTTTAATTTGCAAGTATTCTGAAAAGCTGGTCTGCAAAACACCTTACTGATAATTATTGCTTTCAGAAAGGAGCGTGCTTTGTGATTGTCAGATCCGATTAAAGTCATCACAAACTAGACAAGTCAGAATTAAAAAACATGTTAACAGAGTGAAGGCTTAAGTTCTTGACTGTAAAGTAGGAAATGGATGTAAGAAATGCACATTAAAAAAGAGGCTGTCTGAACCAAATCTCTACAACCTGTCATTTAAGATATTTCTTAAAAGTAACTTCCCAGAGCTGATTTACTCTTAGCTACCATTATTCTAACTATTGTTGAGGGCTATTAGAGTGCCTTCGTATACTAATTGATGCTTAAGACATTCCTGTTCCTTCAGTTTTTCTTTCTTCTTTACTAGATTAAATTAAAAAAACTTGCAGTTTTAGTAGTTTGTATTTACAATTCTGTAAAAAAAAAAAAATCTAATGAAATATAGTCTCCAACTGAGCAGAAATATGCACACAGCATCGTGATAATTTTCTTACATCAAGATCCTCTTCCTAGGTTTGTCAATTATTTAAGACAATTTGTCTTAACCTACAACCCTGTAGATTCCCTGTAACTGGGAATTGTAATATTAAAAAAAAAAATTATATTATAGACAATTTTTATGTTTTCATGATACAAAATATCTTCATTTCTAGAGATATCCCATCAAGTATAATGATACAAATGAGAACTTCACTGGCACTTTACCGCCTCACTTGCCTTCATTTGTAATTTGGAGAAGTTAGAGTTCTCACACATTCACTCTGACTGCACGCGGTTCCATAAAGCCTTGACTTGCTTTCAAATCCACTCAACTATATGCTGTTGATACTACCTCTTTCTGCCATCCAAGACATTAATGACATATTCTTCACTTTGTAAACTCTAGTTTAACAAATTTAAACTAATTGTTTTATTTTCTATAAACGTTTCAGCAGAGAACATAGCTAAAGAAGCAAAACTTTTATTGCCTGGTCCCTACAATAGCTTAATGTCCCCATTATGCGACAAAACCTGCTGCTTGCAAAAGGCTAATATTTTTGCTAAAAGCAAAACAAAGAAAAAGAATACAAAAACCTTATCCTATTTATTTATTTTCTTCCCTTTTTGAATAATCCTTTCTAAACCTACTGTTGGATACACAGATGCAAAATTCAGATAAACTGTCAAAATTGAATGAGCTTCTTTTACCTGTTCAATTTGTTCAGCATGCTTATTTCCTGGCTGTTTGGTTTTAGTTTTTTTTTTTTTTTAATGTAGAAGTCCCAATTTTTATAATGACAGTTACAATATTGTTGAAACCTGGGGTAATATATGTATGCCAATCCTGTTAATAAAATGCTAGTCCTAGATATTGACCAGTTAATAGTAGCATCACCTGTAAGAGAGCATGTTGTATTCTTTGGTCCTTCCTCTCCAGTTATACTCTTAAGTGAGCTGCTTCACCTGCTCTTGATTGGCATTTGGATACTTTAACAATCACACTCATCTCTCTCAGTATTTCTATAAGAAAATTTCCAGGGATCTTCTGCGGTCTTCCCAGATGTTGCTTAAAATAGAAATATTGAATATAGGCAGCAGTCTTCATTCATTTGATCAGTCTCTGTAAAATATTTCCTCTTTTAATTAGTTGAAAAAGTAAGAAGTTGGATTGGAAAAAGTCCTCTACTTGTCCTAAATCTTCTCTTTGCTTCTGTATCATGACCCAAGGGGATCTGGCAGTATCTCTTGCTTAAAACCAAGGTGTGAGGTATGCAACACTCTTACTAGACCACAATATCTATCTTGCAGGGTTTTCCAGATGTATTGTATTAAGTTCTCCTAGGTTTGGGGCCAACACCTAAGCATAGATAAAGTCAGGTGAGTTAAATTTCATTTTTAGTTGCCACAGGCCTGATGCTCTATTGACTTACTGTGGGATGCTTAGCAGACGAGACTTGCATTGCAGAGCTTCACAGCATTGCAAAAAGCTTTACCTATGCAACCTTGATAGTCTCAATATCTAAGATTTGTGGGTATTTTTTTTTATAAAACACCATGTACTATATACATCAATACAAACTCAGCGATTAGGAAAGCACAGGTTTCTCCTCTTGCCTGTTATCACAGTTGCCCCTAATTAACCCCACACTGTTTGAACCTACTGAGCACTGTCCTGTATCATTTGATCACCTAGACACTTGTGTCTTTTCATTAGTTTTGTGGTCCCTGATTTCTTGATCTGCTGCTCCTCTTAACCTTTTCTAGTTTAAAGGCAGGCTAAGAGATGCAAGGATGGCTAATTTAGGTCCCAATTAAGTCTAGCTTCCTTCGATTCCTGTGGAGTACTGATTCCTCATTAATCTCTCTTTCATCTTGACCTTTTTACCTCCCTCAGGTGTTGACCCAGAAAAGGGATCTTTGGGCAGAGATGCTTAGGCCTGCGTGAATTCTGCAGTGAGAGATAGCAAATACTGCTCCACTGGAGCTATAATGCTAGAAAAATATGGTATGCACAGGTACTTGCAGAAAAGGTTGAGACACTAAGACAATAATGGAGATACTGTTTTCTTAAGGAAAAGAAATGTTGGGAAGAAAGTTCATCAGGAAGCATAGTAGGAAATGTTCTTTAAGGTGATTTTTTTCATCAGTAACCATATGTTGTTTTAAAAAGTCTTAGAAGCTCTATAATTCTGTAACACATTATGAAATCATGTATCATCTGCCATAGAAATCATTCTACATCATAAATCATCTATAACATTTGATTTCTGTGTGAATTGAATAACGAAAATACACAGAATTGTTTCTGCCATGAAATGAAGATTGCTGGGGCAATTTGGGTCAGGGCACTGTTCTGAAAATGTTCATCACCATTGACTCAAGCTTAATGAGATTGTGTGGCAAGCACCAGTAGTTTGGATTTAACATTAAAAGGATGTGTTGAAAGCAGCACAACATACCTCTTTATAAACCAGACATGGTCTAGAAAACAATAAACTTTCTGGATATGTTGAAATATTTGTTGATGTCTGATATCTTTGCAGTATGACACGGCATCAAATGATTCCTTAAAAATGATTTAATTATTTTTGAACAGTCATCGCCAAACTTTGTACATTCATTTTTTGAGAAAACACCAAAATAGCTAGAGAAACTGGCAGTTCCTCAGAGGAAAGGGACATCTCAGAAAACTCAATCTGCAGTAATACTCAGCTTTTGACAAGCAATTACCAGGAATAATATATGAATTAAAAGCATATAGTGAAAGCTTGATAGTAGTTGTGTACGCTGATGACTCTGAACATACTGTCTTTTAAATATTAGGCCTAATGACAGAGGAGAAGTCTATCTGATGGGGAGCATGGGATGACATACAGTCAGTGTTACCAATTAAATAAGTTTAGTTATTTTAAAATTTAATTACTAATTTCAAAGGCAAGACACCTGAGCTAAGAAACTAATGCGTGGTTACACAGAGGGAGCTTAAACTGGATCTGATCACAGACATTTTACAAATTATGTAGTCCTGGAATTAAAAATAATTATACAGTGAGTTTGGAGTGTTGCAAGATGTACATATAATATTGTTTACATTAGTATTCGGAATGTGATTACTGACTCTAATTGATAAACACTGAGCAACAGTAAAGTTGACTGACAAGACAAGGGGTAATGGTTTTAAACTAAACCAGGGTAGGTTTAGACTAGATATAAGGAAGAAGTTCTTTACAATGAGGGTGGTGAAACCCTGGAACAGGTTGCCCAGAGGTGGTGGAGGCCCCATCCCTGGAAACATTCAAGACCAGGTTGGACGGGGCTCTGAGCAACCTGATCTAGTTAGAGGTGTCCCTGCTCCCTGCAGGGGAGTTGGACTAGATGACCTCTAGGGGTCCCTTCCAACCCAAAACATTCTATGATTCTATGATTCTATGACCAATTAATCAGTATAGAGGACAGATTGTAACAAACATGATACATTTTTCTGTCAACCTCTCCTTTAAAATTTAATTTCATATCACAAACTGTGTTTCAAACTGTTTGTCTTACTCAAAGTTAAGGAATTTTATCACCCTAATCCCTCAGTTTCAGATGGCAGATTCTACTTGCTAGAAATCAAACAACTTTAATTTTTTGGTGTCTTATTAATTTTCAGGCAACGTCACTAAGGCTTGTGGCATCTGGTTTTATGATCTGAGCCTGGAGTTAAGATTACAAAACTGTATTTTTAGAAGTAGTAGAATCAAATTATTTCCTAAAGCCTTTATTGGTTAAGATTCAAAAAAGGATGCTATCCACTACCAACAAAATCTGGTTACATTTTTCTGGCTAGATGAAACTGATCTTAACAAAGAATGAAACAGTCTAGTCCAGTACATTATGATACAAGATATGGGGTTAAGAACTCTTCATTCACATAAGGTAATGTACATAAAAATAAAGGTTACCATAACCTAGAAAGGTTCACAACACCCTGTCGTATTTAGGAAAAATAATGAGTAACTGCAGTTTATCTATCTGTTTCAAGTAGCATCAAGTACTACTTGAGTGGTAATTTCTTGCTTATGGAATCATTTAGCATATTACAGGTGTAGGTGGACCTAGACAGTGTTCCATAATAATTTCAATAAACTCATTGGAAAAACTTCAATTGCTATATAAAGCTGAAAAAGAAAAGTATAATTAGATTAACAATGGGCAGGCTAATGAATAAGAAGCAAAGTGGAATTGGAGCATTTAACCACTAATGCACATTTGTTGTAGCAACTATTTTTCTTGATGCCTACATTTTTGCTTAGCACTGACAAATGTCCCCCTATGCATCTGAAGGTCCCATGGCATGATTAAGAATGGTATTGTTGATCAGTACTTCAAGAAAGTACATAATTTCAAAAGGTGTTTCAGCTGGTTCAGAAAAAAAAACTCTTTTGAAGGTAAATGCAACTGTCTTAAAAGTTCCAAACAGATTGAAGCGTATATTGAGAGCATTTTGTTATGAAAATTTTTATATTCATCAGAGACTCAAGAAACCTGAGACCTTCTTGAGAGACTCTGAATGTTCTGAAATTAATACCACTTATCACTATATCATCTTCAGCCACTCCTCCCAGTTTTGTGTCATCACAAACAGTTAAACAACCAGTTAAAGATAAATGGGAATTAATAAAACTGCCTTTTCTGGAGTCATATAAGACTCAAATTCAGAAGTTAAAGTATGAACAGTTCAACCACTTTCATTAATTACTACTTGGTGATGCCTTTATTAACCAAAAATCATATTTTGCAACCTTATTCCCAGCACATGAAAATAACAACGACAACATCAAGACAAGAGCTTGTCACCTTCTTATGCAGCTGAAACAGGCTGAAGAAAACAGGAAGACAAATGAAGGAAGCAGAATGGTGATTGCTGTTGAAATGCATACAGGATAAAGAAAGCATAAAAACATTCTAAGAAGTAACAATGCAGCTTTTAGGAAAATCCTTTTGTTAATTGCTTTTAGCAGAAAGCTCCTAAATCCTCAGCAAAGTGTGAACTTCTCAGAATATATGAAAAAAAAAGGAAAAAAACTAAAGCAGAAATTATTTCAAAAGCTGCTTTGTGAATAAGGACATATCCTGTCAAAAAATAAAAAGCTTGTAAGAAAAAATACAAGTGTATGACTGAGTATCATCAGAAGTCAGGGGAAAAAACTGAGGGAGAGATAAACAAGAAATTATCATTCCATTTTGCTTTACTACCTACCAGCCACTGCTAGAGCTCATTTCTTACAGCCTTCTGTCTACCAGAATTTTGGTTAAAAAAAAAAAAAAAAAAAAGAGGTTTTGAAAATTTTTTGAAATCTACTAAGTCAACTGAAGCGAAAAAGTAAATACTCTTTCACTAAACTGTAAAATGTAATTAGTTGTTTTAATGTTTTTCACCTAAAATACATTGACTTTGGATATCTACCAATGACAGCCACAATAAAGATGTCAAAGAAAAGGCATAAACAGTCCCTTGTTTATACTGACAGAAATTTCTTGCTTGTCTTTATATTTATTGAACAGGTTAAGAGAAGACAGGAAAAGTACATTCAGGGCATGGTTTAAATACTTGGTTTCATTAAGCCAAACAACCAGTAAGAGTAACAGTATTGCAATGCTGAACACACAGAGAAATGTATATATGTGTTACTTACATGCATATAAATATACTTCTTGTAAGCTGTGATAATTGTAAGTCGACATATAATAAAATCAGCAAAATATTTTAACAGCCATCATTTTAGTAGTAGTAACACATGCATCCTTTGATTATACAGACCACTGGGACATTTGGTTGCAAGGATTAATCTAGAAATAACTTACCTGAAGGAGAGAGTGAGGTCTGTCTTACCTTTTAGGTAACATTAATTGGTTTACTGTTGCTACTACCTAATTGCAGCTTGATTGACAGCTTTCAAGTCAGAAAGGAATGCAGTCAGTCATCATCAAGAGATGATGCACTTAGAGTCCAGTGTTAACAGCTTTGCCTAGAGAGATCATACAGATAAAATTTTGAAAAGAAATCTACACCCAAGTCAGAGAATACCACAAACATGATTACTTCACCTTTCTGTCCCTGCTTATTCTGTGAACATTCATTTATATACCTAAAATCAAATAATTGCCTTTTTATGTGCTATCCTTACTACATTGTACAAAGCACTATTCAGTGTGTGAGACAGATCAAGGTCATCCTTTAAAAAGTATGACTACACTATTTGGATTACTTTAGTTCAGAGAGTCAGTGCCTCTGTAGCTCTGCTCCCCTTGAGCCTCTGATCAGAGGATCTTTGTGGGAAGTGCTATCTGCATACTGGCAGTTAATCCAGGGAATAATAATGAAAAAAAAAATAAAGCCCAGTGTAATAAATAGATTTATGCCACAGATGAACCTAGCACTGTGAGTTTTCTTGGACAGTTTGTACAAGTGTAGTGGGTAGATTTCCTTCTAGAATGATATGACCTCTTCACAATTCATGTCAAACATAAACGAACCTGCTTGGGTTTGATTCACTCTTATTAAGCTTCTCTGCAAGACTTTCAATATTTATTACCATGCATAATCATTCCGATATTTATGTCTTCTTCCTACATAATTTTTTTTTCAGTCAGAAATCCATGCACGCAATGTATGCATTTATTTTAGCTATAGGCAGAATTACATCATTCAGGAATGGAAAAATACTGAATTATGTGATCTGTTAGTCAATGTGCCTGTTCAAGCCTTCCATCCTCTAGACGTCTTAATTCAAGATTTTACAAAACCATGTAGTCACAAACTCTTCCTTGTAGCTCACTGCTGGGGTCCTGCTACCTCGCTGTTGGGCATCTACGTATCCTCATATCTAATGGACCAAGGTGATCTACAATAGTATTCCCTCAACTAGCAGTCTGAAAAGTGGCACACCTGCTCTGCTGGAGAACTGCCAGTAAACAGATGCGGTGCTATGCATTTCAGAGACTCTGAACACGGTCATAGTGACACATATAGTCTGTTCTCACAAACAGGTGTTGTCTACAAGTTTAGCCACCATCATTAACAGATGTGAACTGGTGTTTTACTGGCATAAATGTCACGACCTTTATTACCATTGATCAAAACAAGCCTTGTTCTTGATTTGTTATGATGGTTGAGGGCTCACCCAATGTTTGCTGGCAGTCAGCCCACCTCTGCAATTCTGAGAGAGAGATGTAGGTGTGCAAGAAATACAATATTAGTCCAGAAATAAGTAACTTAATTGCAGGGATGAATTCTACAAGACTGATTTTAAGTACAGCTCCCATTGAATCACAAGTTATTTAACTGAAATAAATTATAATTTTACAATCCAAACAAAGATGTCTTCCAAAGAGGACAAGACCTGAGCCCTGAAACTAAGCTTTCAGAGCATTGCCCTCATAACCCACCAGATGTGCTCAATATAGGTACTGTGCTTTGCATGACATCTACATGCAGGAGAGCCATGGGTGACTCAAACCACTTTCTCTCCTGAGGTCTCAGACTCTGTGTCCTAGGACGTCAGGTACTGGGAAAGAAAAGACATGAAGTCTGGTTCATGTAGGCATTCAAGTGGATGACCGTATGGATGATGTGATATATGCACATCAGAGCATGGTATGCATCTGCCTGCACAGGCCCTGCAGCAGAAGAGATTGCTGCTCTCCAGGCACAGCACTGAATTTGTGATGGGTTGGCACTGGCTGACATGAAAGACAGAGCCCAGGAGATAACTTTGCTCAATGAATATATCCTCCACAGTGCTACTCCATGGAGACCTTCTCTGAAGTGTCTACATACACCTCCTGGGCAAAGCCTCTTCCATCCTTCCCTTGTACCTCAGTTACTAGCAGCTGATCTGTGCCATGCCTAGACATCTAAGGGAGACACAGCAAATGGCCCTTCAACAGGTCATGAATGGTGGAAACAGGTGGGGTGTGGCACCAGGTGCTAGAAGGAATGATTACTGGGAAACAGGAATTTGGAAAGGGGACAAATCTGGGTTGGAGCTGAACGGAACTGGGGACCCTTAGGGACACCTTCAAGGCCAAGACTAGGAAATCAGAAAGGGTGCTCCAGTATGGATAGTCCTGCACAGAGAAGGATGAAGGTAGTCATTGATACCATGTTCAGAGCAACTTGAGCTATGCAAATGGGGATGAAGAAGTATTCATTTTAATTTCTTTTCAACTTTTTACAGTGGTGCAAAACACTTATTTCTCAGACAGGAAGACTGTGATAGTGAAAAATGACATTGCAGCCTGACTGTGGAATACAAAGGTGCACTGTATTACCCTGATTAAACATGAAGAAAAAAAAAAAGAAATCTGGATTCTGTCTTTCTTAGAAAAAAAAAAAAAATCACATTTAACAAGTGTATAAAATGCCCTCATTTTCAATTCCTCACACCCAAGAGCTTCTCTAGCACCTCTGAGTGCTCAGAAGTTACCATCTTACTGATGAAACTGTGCATTAAAAACATTAAGAGCTAACTACAGATTAATTTTGAACATACAATTTTAAAGTTTCTGACCTGTGTGATAAGTGGTGAGCAAGGCTTTTTACAAATTTTATCAAATATGAAAAGGGATATCCAACTCAAAGCTGTGAAAGTTCATTCAGTGTAGAAGACTGAAAACTCTCTGATTTAAGGAAATGTGATTTAAAACTAATTATAGAGAATAGAATAATCAAGAGGGACACAAAGAGCTTCTCAATAGATAGAAAGAAAAATACTGTTTGAGAAAGAATAATGTAACAGTCAGAAAGGAATTAATGAATAGGACAGGTACATACATGCCTAGAAATAGCTATTAATACCACAGAATTATGCACTACTCAGTCATTAACATCACATTGCACCTGGCAGTTTAACAGGCGGGTTTTAGTTCTTTGAGAAAAGAAATTAAGGGCTCAATTATGGATCTGAGCCATGCTGAGAAGGGAGAAAGATAAATACTGCTTCATGGTGTGCTGGGAAACCATATGCCTGTGGAAGGTACAAAAAAGTGGTCTGTCACTACACCTGCAATAAACAAACCATGCTGACAGACCAGCCAATTCACGGAAAAATATGTTCTCCAGAGAAACTCATTAAACCTCATTCTGAGTATGAGGGACTCATCTGTAGAGCCTTCCTTCCCTCAAGAAGATCAACACTCTTGCCCAACTTGGTGTCATCTGCAAACTTACTGAGGGTGCGCTCAATCCCCTTGTCCAGAACAGTGATAAAGGTGTTTAACACAACTGGCCCTAATACTGGGAACACCACTTGTGACCAGTTGTCAACTGGATTTAACTCCAATTCACCACAACTCTTTTGGCCCAGCCATCCAGTCAGTTTTTCACCCAGCAAAGAGTAAGCCCTTCCAAGCCTTTTCACTATCAAGCCCTCTATAGTCTTAATTCTAGCGTCACACTGATTTTCAGTTGTGCTTCAATGTCTTATTTCTGAATGAGTGCCTTTTCCCTGGTAGAAACCAGGACATACAAGCTTTATCCTCACAGACCTTCAGACTTTCCCATGAATTTTTCAACTCCTCACTTTAGGTGTCAATGTCCATATCCTCAAAACACCAATTCAGTAGTCACATAATGCTGGATATTCTCCTAAAAATACTAGCAAAGGTCTGTAAACTCCCAATATTTTCTTTTTGGCATGCTGAGAACCACTAGATCTGGACAGTATTGGGCTGCAAGTTACGCCAGGCATTCACCTGTGCATGTCCTTACTTGATTGCAGTCCTGCGGCACAGCCAGCAGATCAGCCCCTGTGTGGAGGACACCTGTATCCACACACCTTTAATACAGAAACTCCATGTTTTGAGCATTCATCTAGGATATGAAGACTCATATTTCTCTCCTGCCTTTAAAAAAAGACAGGCTCCATCTCCCACTTCTCACATGGATGTCACTTAACATAGAGACAACTATTTTGCGGTTGTCTAGATTCCAGTTTTGGCATTCGTTAACTTGCTTTTAACACTGCTCCCCTTTCTGAAAAACACTTGCATATTCTTGAGCCATTGGAAAAGGGAGATGTGTCCATAACCTAGCTGGTATCACACTTAACCTGGAATATCCATGTCTAGTTTCTGTTGCCAACAAAGATTTATATCTGGAGCTCCTAAATGGTGAGTGTGCTGTGTTACGGGTTAAGATGTTATTCTTATTTCTTCTCCTTTCTGAGAAAAAAATTACTTGGACATTTTGCTGCAGAGGAAGATTCAGGATGATGAATACAGAATGGAAATAAGGTACTACTTTTTTTTTTTTTTTTTTTCCCCGCGAAAGACACTGAAGTCACATAAATGGCCA
>NW_009260178.1:10977-14136 GCF_000687185.1 Egretta garzetta | reverse complement strand
CTTTTTTTTTTTTTTTTTTTTTCCCCAGCGAAAGACACTGAAGTCACATCAATGGCCACATTTTATCCAAAGTTTGGCTTCAGCATTTTCTATCGGCTAGTTTATATAGTCCTCTAGTTGTTCCAGTGACTTATTGTCCATGTACACTGCCTACAAAATGAAAAGCATGGTTTGAGGAGTATTCCAGTACCTCCGCATGAGAAGGTGTGTCTGTACAAGATATAAGAGCTTGGGCTCCCCTATAGCATTGTAGCCATTCCATATGGTGTTGCATTCAGGCAAACTAACCATATGTACAATGCCTTTAGTTTTGGAGGTTGAACAGCATTTCACTGCAAGGGAAAAACTACCCTAAATCACCCTATATATCATTCACAGAATGTAGGCACCTAATGAGGCTTAAAGCTTGCATCAGGCAAAAAACTATCTAAAAATTCTGCACGGCAATTTTGAGAGATTAAGGCAGCTGTGTCCTTCTATAGGTCTTGCTTCAAGTCGTCTTAACAGTGGCAAGTGAAACTGTTTGAAACATAATTGAGGTGGGTGGGAAGCTGGAGAAAGTGGGTTATTTTTCTCTCAAAGAGTTCAAAACACAGCCTTAGACATCAGACTGAACTGCAAGGATCGCAATTTGCAAATTCTTAGTGAGAAAAAAAACCTTTCTGAGAATCTAAGTAGCAAGTATTCAATAGATATATAATTTAAAAGCCTTACTGGAGTTTGCAAATTCTACCAAAATAATCTAAATCTTGCAAAATGATTTTTGTTACTGGGGGTTTTAGTCCCAGTTAACAAAGATTCTGATAATAGTACTTGTTCGGGGTTATTTCAAGATTGTTTTTAATACATTACTATAAATATGATGCAAAAACTTTTGTAGGAGTCAGATAAATGAAATAAGTGAATTCGTAGTCTACAGAGGATAGACACTGTTTTTAAATTCAGGTATTTGAAAATACCTAAAAGAATTAGAGACAGTGATTTCAATGGCCCCAGGCTATTAACAATTGTCATTAATGCAATTAACTTGTTGAGAGGATATCTTATTTCTCAATGGTAAAAGAACATTTTATGTTGGACTCTTGTCCCCAAACTTTTGTTATACAAAAATGTATCATTTAGGCTAAACTAATTGTCTTGTTTTCCATCTCTAAGGAATGTAGAGAGAAAGTTTGCCCTGTGTGATGATTTATCTTTTCCTAAAATAATGTTCCAAGGAGATGCATCATCTCCTATGGAATGTGTATTTTTCTTCTTTGACTATAGCAAGTGGAGGTGTGAGGTCTGAAAGAAAGATTTCAGTCACAGATTTGTCTGCAGTGATTAAACCAGCTGCATACAGAACATCTTTGTGGGCTCTTAAGTCATCTCTCTGGTCTGTTATTTTGCTTCCTTTTCTAGCTCTCCCCGCGCACCATGGGAGCTGAGGTGCATATCATAGACTTCTGCCATACTGAGGATTGCAGCATCCACCTTTTGGTGTCTAAGTTATTCAGTGGTAAACATGATGCTCAAAACCCAGTATGTTACTAAGTACAATAGTATTTGGTCTGCCTGAACATTTTTCTGTGAACATGAAGTGATTGACCCTGTGTCACCTTTACCATTTGCTGTCATGAAAGCACAAGGTAATTATTCATAGTTACAGCATTCTTAAGTGACTGAAGCATCAAATTAATTACAAACACACATGATTTGCCTGGTGCAATTCTAGTCCATGTCATGAATGAGAAAATCAGTAACACTATGAGTAAATCTTCCACTAACATGATCAGCAAACCTATGACTGAGATGACAAAAGTCCTTTAAAGGCCTGTTTTAACTAGAGTAGCTTTATTTTCTGAGCTTCATTTGAGCCAAAATTAAGTGTACCTACATGCACTATCTTCAACTGTCAGATGCACTATTTATTTGGCAAGTGATCACATTCCCTGGTTGAAAATATTGCCCCCATGACAGAATTAAAGAAGTGTAACCTACTGAAACCAGCATCAAGTGCAGAGGAGGCAGGCAATTTTGAAGCTAATTTTGTTTCTGGTCTGGCCAACTTCTACACACAGGCATAACTCAAGAGGGATGCATCCATGTGAAGAAATTTCCAATATTAGTTACAGTTGAGAGCTCACTTTTGAGGTTGATCTAAGAAACAAATAAACATTAATTTCAAATATCCTTTTCATAGGGACTACCTACCTTTTTGTCCAATGGTACCATCCTTCTCTATCTGATTGGCATTTGCAGAGGTTGCATGCAGCTGATGAAATGATTGATCATAGCTATTCTGTACTACCTGCTACAGTCTACCCAATCAGCCATACATTAAAAAACATCAGATGAGCATGTCCCAAGGTTGATATTACTATTTATTTCTAGCCGTGACCTAATGTCAAACCCAGAACACGAAAAAAGGTAAGCTTTCCTACCTAACCAGATGTCCTATATCTTATCTTCACCTCTGCTTGGGAACAAGCTTGTGAACAAGTTATTATGGGTTGCTACTAAGTAAGTGTGGATGAAGTTCAGATCCTTTGTTACCTACCTATGAATGTACTCTAGCCCTTCACTACGTGCATGGTAACTCATTCTTTAGTGAAAAAGAGAGAAGTTATTTCAGGGCTGCTGAGGAACAAGAGTTTGAACACTGGAAGTTACCAGGGGAACCAGCTTACAGAAAGCTTTTAGGTTAGTTGATACTACATTTATCATAGAATCATAGAATCATAGAATCATAGAATGTTTTGGGTTGGAAGGGACCCCTAGAGGTCATCTAGTCCAACCCCCCTGCAGGGAGCAGGGACACCGCTAACTAGATCAGGTTGCTCAGAGCCCCGTCCAACCTGGCCTTGAATGCTTCCAGGGATGGGGCCTCCACCGCCTCACTGGGGAACCTGTGCAGGGTTTCACTACCCTCATTGTAAAGAACTTCTTCCTTATATCTAGTCTAAACCTACCCTGGTTTAGTTTAAAACCATTACCCATTGTCTTGTCACAGCTGGCCCTACTAAAAAGATTGTCCCCATCTTTCCTATAGGCCCCCTTTAAGTACTGAAAGGCCACAATCAGGTCTCCCCGCAGCCTTCTCTTCTCCAGGCTGAACAAGCCCAACTCCCTCAGCCTGTCCTCATAGGAGAGGTGCTCCAGCCCCCGGATCATTTTTGT
>NW_009260178.1:0-8348 GCF_000687185.1 Egretta garzetta | reverse complement strand
AAAAGACCCCAAGTTTGGGGCGGCGACCCCAGTCGTGAAGCCACGTCTTAATAGATTAAGTCCACCTGTATTGCCCAGTGTCTTTGCCCACCACTGGAAGGAGCAAGGAAAAAATGACCTGCGCTCCAGATTCCTTCACTAACCGCCCCAAGGCTTTGAATTCTTTTTTGATCACCCTCGGGCTACTTGCTGCAACTTCATCAGCTCCCACATGGAAGAGCAACAAGTACTTACCTTACTATTTCTTGAGCATTAACAAAAATAATAACACACTCTTCAGTTCACCTCCTTTCTTGCTTCTGGCAAGTCTCCCTTCATGTTTCTGCTCTGACTCTTACTTTCTTGTAGGATCAGTACTATCTTGCTCTCTTCACCTTTGATCTTATTGACACTTTAGCAGCATATACAATTCCAATTGTTCATGTACAAAAAAAGGAAATTTAGATTCAAACAGATGTAGAAATGGTTTGCAGGGATTTTTTTCTCCCCTCGTACTCTGTTTACACAGGATCATCACATAAAGGCTACCTTTTGCTGTTATCTGTCCAGTATCTTGGTGGTTGGGCCATTCAGCCAGCAGATGGGAGCCCCTGATTTTAGTCCCAGAGGCAATCTTAGGCAGCATGCTATCAACAAAACATGACCCATGCAGCTGAAGTACAATGTGTTTTTCCCAACGGTCCTCTTTACCAGAGATTTTGTTAACAAACTAATAATTTTCTTCCGGTCTCCAACTCACTTTCCTTGCCTTGAACCTGCCTTCAGTTGATCTAGCCTAACTTAACAGTAGCAAAGTAAGTAGAGATCAGACCAGTTCTTCTGCAATTGTTTTCAGCATTATGTTCCTTCCTTATCTAGGGAAGGGAGGCAGGGACAAAAAGCTGTGCTGTTTCTCCTTAAGCAATACCTTGTTCAAATAAACCAATGTCTTTTTACTTAATCTATTTCCTGATGTCTCATTCTTAGTGAGGAAAATATCCATCCTAGGACATTATTCCTTATCCATCCCTTTATAGACTATTTTCCATATTATTTAATTGATTCTTGACTTTTCACATCTCCAAACCGTAAGGAGCCACTGCGCCAATGGAAGAAAATAGAAAGTCGCTCTGAAACCTATGTCTTCTTTTATGCTTTGTTAGACTTCACTATTGAAATATCTTTCAACTCAAATATACTTAATGTGCTGGTTTTAGCTGGGATAGAGTTAATTTTCTTCAGAGTAGCTGGTATGGGGCTATGTTTTGGATTTGTGCTGAAAAAAGTGTTGATAACACAGGGATGTTCTAGTTGTTGCTGAGAAGTGCTCACAGACTCAAGGCCTTTTCTGCTTCTGCCCCACCAGCGAGTAGGAGACTGGGGTTTCACAAGAATTTGGGAGGGGGCACAGCCAGGACAGCTGACCCCAACTGAACAAAGGGGTGTCACCATATGACAACATTCTCAGCATATAAAGCTGGGGCAGGAAGAATAAGGAAGGGGGGGATGTTCAGAGCGATGGCGTTTGTCTTCCCAAGTCACTGTCACATGTGATGGAACCCTGCTGTCCTGGAGATGGCTGAACACCTGCCTGCCGGTGGGAAGGAGTGAATGAATTCCTTGGTTTGCTTGGCTTGCTTTACTTATTAAACTCTCCCTATCTCAATCCATGAGTTTTCTCACTTTTATTCTTCCAATTCTCTCCCCCATCCCACGGGGTGGGAGTGAGTGGTGCTTAGTTTCTGGTATTCTATTCAAATTCTTCAGCTATGAGAATTTGCTACTGCAAATATACTTCACTCAAAACCTCTATGTAAAAACATTTAACGTTCTCATTTGATGTTCTTGACTCTTTGTACTTCAGCATGTTCACTGTAAGGCTCCTGGCTTTTGTGCCCATCTCTGCTTCATCTCTTTTGTTATTAACATTTGCTTTCTGCTTTGAGCTTTCATCCTAGACACCACAGTGAATTGGAAAAAGCACCCTGCAAAATAACTCCACCCCTGTAGCTAGGAATAAATAGCGCTCAGTAGACTAGCTAAGCAGCTGACAGGTCTTGAACATTGCTTTTTATGCTGTTTACCAACTGTCCCTCATGTTCTGCTTCTCATCTGATATCTATTTGCTGCTTTTGTATGCTGAGTGTCAGGTCTTGGGGTCAGGGACCACTTTTCATTATGTGTGACAGCACTTAGCAGAACAGGGTATGAGTGAGACTGTGTACTGCAAATAAACAGCACCTTGATGGGAGCGTGGATAGCAGAGCATTAGCTCCTCCTGTTATGAAAGCTGCTGCTGCCGCCCTCATTTACACACAGTCAGATCCCACGCTGCTTGCTTTGGAAGTAGTCCACTCGCAAGTGTTTGTTTTGTTTAAAGGCAGAGATCTAGAGCTGAACTCAATGCAGCAAAGAACCATTTTATTACTGCATTTATTGCCTTTAAAAGACCAAGACAGAAGCATAAGTACCATTTCTGTGCTATTTTCACAGGGAAAAGGAACTCATTTGTTCTGAAAAAAATGGGGCCCTGATGTTTTGTCTTTGTTTCTGGCAAGCGGAGACCTTTCAGCCTACCAGACGTAGGATGTTCTCTGGCAGCAGCTGCCAGCTCACAGGCTTCGATAGGGCTCGTCTCCTAGATTTATTGGCTGGGAGAGCTACATGCCATGTTTTCTATAAAATACATACATAAAAAAAAGTCTTGTTTTCTTGGACATGTGTAGGAAGATGAATCCCAATCTATATTTCATGCTCCTGTTGGTCTTAAGATCTTGTTCTGTCAGTGGACCCATTTATCATATACTATAGTGGTTAAAGTTTTTCTAGTAGTACTTATGTAAGAACAAATGTAAGGCTCATCTACATAGTCTACTCTGATAAATACACACATGATGGAAAAACTTAATCACTCTTAGGATATAAAATTAAACAATGAGAAATTAGTAATTTTTTCCAAATAAGAAGTTTGAAGGATCAAAGAAATCTAAGTGTGTAATAATACATGAAGTCTGTTATCACCTGCTGCTTCAAGGTTACTAAATATGACAATGAATGTCAAGAAAAGTTAACAGATTCAGAAAAGAATATGGTTGTAGAGAACAGAACAATAACAAAAATATTATCTTTACCAATTTTATCTAAGTTTTAGAACAAGCTTACCTCAGTAGGTTTATCAGCATTTCCTCTACCATTTCCTTCCATGAATACATGGTTTAGCTATGCGTTATAATCTCTATCTTGATTTTTCTCTTCAGAAAGATGAAGAGACCACATAACTGGGAGGAGAAGGAAACATTTGAAGGAATAATTTGGCAGCATTTAGCATTCATTGTAAGATATGCGTGAATGTATTCTACATTGCCATATTAGCTCCTCTGAACAGAAGAATTCTGTGATAGCAAGGAGTGGCTTTGGGAGAAGTCCTGCTTCATGGACGGTTTGTAATTTGCAAACAATGGTAACTGACTGGAGCATGTGTTACAGTAGGAGTCACCTTTTGGTGTTAATATGTGCCTGCCAGGAAGACCACCAGGTTCTGATCTGAGAAAGACACTGTTTTCATGTCATGTTTGGAAGTGATTGGGGTTTTTAAGGGTTCTTCCCCACTACTCTTCTGATAAGAAGATTTTAGAGGATTGAGCTAGGTCAAACTCATTTCTCCATTTGGTTCATACTAGGGGCTGAAACCTGGGTTTCCCATGCTCCTGGGAACAGCCAAGACACGAGGAAATATTTTCTTAAGGTCAATCCTTACTCTCCCACAAATATATTAATGTTAATATTACACTGAATGTTCAAAATTCGAATACTCTCCTCTATCAAAAGTTTCACTGGTGTGGCATCTGCCTTTCAGAGTGCACTGATTTACACCTTATCAGCAATATTTTCAGTTCAATTTCTACCCCCCTCCCTCTTTTCACAGCTTTTCTCTTCAGTACTTTTTCTTAGTTCCGTGTTCCTAATGGCAATACTTTTTTTTTTCCCTTTCCACTTTTTTTTTTGCTCAGTTTTCCTACTAATTTTCTTACTGTATTTAATACTGTTTTAAATATCCCCTGTCTTGCTACTACTGCTCTGCAGGGTCCTGCTGTGCAAATCGGCATATGAAGTGGAGGCACTTAATGTAAGTGACTAACGGCCACCCCTGGTGAGGTACTTAGAGAAACAATTGCACTAAACTGTACCTCTTCCTTTGAAGAAAAATTAGATCCAAAGGAACGAACTCCAGCTACCAGGAGATTATAAGTCAAGTTTCATAGAAAGTACGAAACTATGTAAAGCCTTCAAGACCTGTAAAACTACAAGACGCTTTTCACAGTTAAAGAGAAAGATTAAATCTTTGCTTGGGAACCGGGTTTCAAAGTCAGTGAAGCCCCACGGTGTTATTAAAATTTTATGACTCCTAAGACATCTGCCTTGTCATCGTTAAAGATATTCTGTACTCACTGAATTTTTATCCTGTTCTATTTTACCTGGAGTAGCCCTTAAAGTCAACTTAATTTTGGTATTTTTATGCCTTTATCCCCCCAGAGAGACAACAGAACTGTTGTGTTGTTTCTCATCCTGGATTATTCATGCTTGCCTGGGACTATTTTGACAAAACCATTTTTCATTGGCAAAGATCAGTTTGACACATTTCAGACTGATTTTTTTAGAAAGATTTTTAATTTCATTTCCATAAAGACAAGGTTCTTGGGGATGATTTATTTTTTCTTGTCAAAATGAGGAAGTATCCTGTAGGTCAGCAAGTGGGATCATTGTCCACGATCTTGCAGTTGATGGTCAAATCCATAATCTGAAACCAACACTGGGTTAATTGTTACTTTGTGATGGTCCAATGCCTGGTTTTGTTCTTTTGGGGTTTGGGTTTTTTTTTTTTTTTTCTGAATTCCCTTAAATTTTCCATGCTGTGGAATTAGATAATGTTCTTTGTATATGGCTCAGAAATTAGAGTATTTCTCTAACCCAATTCCATTCTCCCATTTTATCTATTGATTCCTAAATGGAATATGCACACGTTATCCCCACAGTGGAAGCACAGGTATGGACCAGCTCCCAGGGAAGACAATCAGTTTTTGCTGTGCTAAAGGAAGATCTCTTTTTTTCTCAGATTTTAAGTGCCCCATCCCTTTTTCCCTTTCTTACTTGGTATTCTGGACCCTTAGTAGATGGAAATGTAGACTTTGCAGCTTGAGATATTTCCTTAAGGTGGACAGAGTATGGCCATTGTTTTCTTTAGTTTTTATAGATAAAAGGATAGCTATTTCATCCTAAGTATTTGAATTGGTATGCATTAAACGTCCAAGTGTAATGTTATTGAACTGTCAAGTTCTTATCCTTGAGGTTAATTCTTGTATCTAGTTAAAGCCATCCAGTCAGGATGAAAATGAGGTTTACCTCCTCTGAGGTAAATCCTGGTTCCATTTAAATCTGTGGAAAAAGCTTTTACAGACTTCAGCAGAGATGATTTCACATCTAATTAGAAAATGCTATTTTAAAGCTACATATCAGGGGTTTGGGGGAGGGAGAAGTACAGGAACTTTCCCTGAACAGAATTACTATCCAGCAGCCAAATCAGCCAACTGGAGAAATAGTTGTGGAGGGGTTTTTTTTCATGATTTTATATTTTAATGTAATATAATATATAATATATATTATATGAAAATAAAATTTGATTTTTACCCTAGATTTTTCAAAGCAATGGAATAAATATTTTTCTCTACAGCTTTGTGTGCCAACTAATCATCAATTGACAATCTGTTTACAATGTTTTCTGCCAATATGAATATTTAGTTCCTATCATTTTTCCATTTCATTCCTAGCATAAAAAATAAGGAAAAAATACAGCAATAAAAAAGCATATTAATGGAGAGAAAAGAGCATAAAATAGAGGTTCATACTAATTATGAGCAACTTTCTAGCAATGTAGCAAATAATAGTCTCTGATTTATGTGGCTGAAGGTAGGGTACACTTTCAATATTTCTGATAGTACTACGAGGATGATGGATGACCTGTTTTGCTGTTGCAATTTTAATAATTGCACAGAGCTAGGGTAAAATCCATTCCTCTGACTCACTCAGGAGATAATGGCATGAATAACTGTGGCCATTCTGACATCACAGAAGAAGCCCTGTTTTATCTTTTCTTTATAAACAGGAACTCAAACTCATTTTTGTTCAGAGCCACCCATTTTCTGTCTAAACTAACCCAAGATTCTACACAACTTCCAGAATGAAACTCTGAGTAGCACATAGTAGGCAGACCACAATCCATGAGGACAGTAACTAGTTTGCATATTTTTACTTTATTTATCTGACAAGATTACAAGCTTGAAGGTGGCCTTTCAAAGGAAGGGAAGCAGGATTTATTTAAGCCATACTGTTTTATGTTGAACTGCTTATTTTTAAAGGTCTGTTCAAAAATAAAAATTTATAACTACATTTATTAGAAAACCAATTTGGGGAAAAATCCAATAATGACATTAAAAAAGAAGTCATATTAAAATGTGAAAGTTATTTTCTAGTGTTTGACTGACATAAATGTCAGAGGAAAAAAATACGTAACTAGAGAAAAACAAGGAAAATATGCACGTTACAATGATTTGTGGTAGTGACATTAAAGAATTGATAAGGAAGAAACTGGTGTAAGGGTTCATTGAAAAATGCAGAGCTTATTAAAAAGTAAAGGGAAATTATTACACATTAATCATGTCAAATGGTTCCTTGAAAACTCTTGCGAATGTCAGGAGCCATTACTATACTGGTAATTCACAGAGCTGTCTGTCATTATGTTGAACTCCTGGAGACCTGAATGCTGCAGTAGGGTAGTCCAAAGAGCTGGAGCTCAGGTCTTCGGTGTACCAAGATGTGGCTGACAAAGCACTGGAGTCACCCCGCTGGCACTCACCAGGATTCTCCAGTTGGGCCAGAGATCTAGACCTATAAAACTCTGACTGCCTCTGGAATCAGCAAAACTCCTTCTGAAATGGGAGGTGATGGTGAACGGGAGAGGAACAGCAAGACCAACATAGGGTTTAGGCTGTGTGAGTGTGACTTGTACTGACAAAGGCTTTTGTGAATCTGAGTTTTGGTGACTGTGAATAATGCTGTACCTTGTAGGTACAAATGGGCCCCGTTATGATTTTTTTTTGTTGCAGTATAGTACTGGGTAGCAATATTAACCCAAGTACTGGTACCCAAGTGCAGTGCTGGGCTTGCTTCTAATGTGGGAAAGGGGCAGCCAGCTCAGGACTCTGTGTGCTCCGTGCTCCAGAGACTCATCACTGAAATAGGCTCCTGTTATCTCTTCTTAGAGCCTGCTAAGGAGGTTGAAACTGTTTGTATGGGCCTGAGATTAAGCCCTAAACTTGAGGTAATGTGAAAGCATTGACTTAACAAGTTGTTGACATTTAAAACAGATTCTTTTTCAATAAAAATATGTTGTAACTTTCTTTGCATTGTTGCTGTAATGACCTTGGGTGACTAGATGTTCCAGGCACTTTCAAAATCAAGTAACTCAAAGAGAGTTCAAGATGTATACTCTGATTTCTACTTCTTTTCATCCTAAATTTCAGGCTCTTAAAAAAAAATTCCTTCTTAACATTTCCATTAGCCTAAACTATACAGATGCTTACAGGATAAATTGCAGATGAAGACAGAATGAAAAGCAGTGAATATTAGCAAGAGAAAGAACCAGCAAAGGAATACAATGATGGAGCTTCCCAGCCAGATCAGATACAAAAAGAAGAAGGGTGTCATTTTCTTCTGTATCGAAAAAACAAACGGAATTGAGCTAAATTGATCCTGCAGGATTATTTTAAAATTTTTTTTTTTTAAATCAGAACTGTGTACTTATTAATTTACTCCTAGTATCTGTTTGCTATTGCAGACAGTGCATGCCAGGTTCTACAGCTGAAAATATGGGGACTGCAGTCACTTCATTAGGACTGCCTGATGTACCCTCTTCTCCCTGTCAGGTGGTAAGGAAGCCCTGAAAAAAGAAAGCAAAAATAGATAGATAGATACATACATACATACACACATACGTACATACATACATACGTGCATATGTAAATAGATTCGCATATATATGTATATAAATTCAGATAGCTGAAGAGTTAACTGTAGAATGATTTCTTTTAGCTGCAGATGTTTTCATATTTGAGCTCTAAAAGCCCCTAGAAATTCCTTGTTAGCTATTTCATTGCAAGAAATGCTCTAAAGAATATATAATACATTGTACTGAGAAAAAATCCCTCTGAAGTAAATATGATTTTTTTTTGTAGTTCAGTTGCAGAGAAGATCAAGTCCCAGTCAAGTTAAGTGCAGATCAGTAAATTATAGCAGAGCATGACTAATTTTTTTTT
>NW_009260177.1:55093-55392 GCF_000687185.1 Egretta garzetta | reverse complement strand
GCCCCCCCCCCCTTTTCTCTCCTGCGCTCATCAAGCTCTGGGAGAGGGTTTTGGGTTTTTTTTTCCCTGTCCCCACACGTCACCTGCGTTACCTTCGGGAGCTGACATCTCCCCGTCACGTCAGCAGCAGCACCAGCTCCCAGGTGGGCCCCGGAGCATCCGCACGGTTTGTCATGCACGGGGAGGGGGGGGCACGTGTGGGCACGTGTGCCAGGGCACTCGGGCAGCGCGTGCACAGCAGGGGGGGGGACACGTGTGTGTGTGTGTGTGCGCGTGCGCGGGGGGGCTCACGGGGGCGC
>NW_009260177.1:52621-53081 GCF_000687185.1 Egretta garzetta | reverse complement strand
CGGGGCACCACGTGGTGCTGTGAGTGTGTCGGGGGACACACGTGTGCCTGTGCGTGTGTCGGGGGACACGGGTGTGCCCGTGCGTGTGTCTGGGGACACGGGTGTGCCTGTGAGGGTGTTGGGGGACACACGTGTGCCTGTGCGTGTGTCTGGGGACACGCGTGTGCCTGTGAGGGTGTTGGGGGACACACGTGTGCCTGTGTGTGTGTCAGGGGCACATGTGTGCCTGTGAGTGTGTTGGGGGACACACATGTGCCTGTGCGTGTGTTGGGGGACATGGGTGTGCCCGTGCGTGTGTCTGGGGACATGTGTGTGCCCGTGAGTGTGTCGGGGGACACGCGTGTGCACTAACACAGGTGAGCGTGTGGGACTGTGTCCGAGCCCGTGTTTGTGATCGCCGTGTGCGGGCTCCCGCGCGTGCTTGCGCGGTCTGGCTGGTGTGCGACTGCACAAACCCAGC
>NW_009260177.1:50536-50806 GCF_000687185.1 Egretta garzetta | reverse complement strand
CCCTGTCCCCGCCCCCCCGTCCCTGTCCCCGTGCCCGTCCCCGCCCGTGGCCGTGTCCCTGTCCGTGCCCGTGTCCCCGTCCCCACCTGTGTCCCCGTCCCTGCCCAGGGCTGTGCCCGTGTCCCTGTCCCCACCTGTGTCCCTGTCCCCGTCCCCCCGTCCCTGTCCCCGTCCGCGTCCCTGCCCGTGCCCCTGCCCGTGGCTGTGTCCGTGTCCCCGTCCCCACCTGTGTCCCTGTCCCCGTTCCGTCCGTGCCCGTGTCCCTGGCCC
>NW_009260177.1:46092-49468 GCF_000687185.1 Egretta garzetta | reverse complement strand
TCCTCGGCTCCCTCCTGCCTTTCCCTGGCGCTGGGGCAGAAGGCAGCCCCGTCCCCTTCCCTCTCCGGCGAATTCCCGCTCTCTGCTGGCTCCTGGGGTCATTGTTCTCTGCCACGGGGAGAAGGCGGCAGGGATTAGGGATAGAGCTCCCGGGGTAAGTTCGGCGAGTCCCCGGGTGGCCCCAGAGCTGGCTGAGCACCCGTGAGAGGGACAGGGTGACAAAGGCAGTGGGACACGCTGGAGCGACGAGCTCAGGTGGGGATTGCCGTGACGTGGGACAGGTGCCTGGGAATACCGCACAAAGCGCCCGGCCGAAAGGTGCTGCGCGTGCCGGTGCAGCAGAGGAGAGATCCCAGGGGAAGCGGAGGAGCTGGCGTGCAGGGGAGAATCCAAAATGAGGTCCCACCTGGAAACCAAAAGTTACCGTGTGGGTGCGGGAGAAATCCGAAGGGAAGGTATGGAGCGGTGGTGGCTGGAGGAGACCCGAGGTGAAGCCACCCGGCGCGTAGGGACCGAATTTCAGCCCTCCAGGCAGGAGTGCTACCCCTGGCTCGGGGAGAGGAGGGGGGACGTCTGCCTGACGGGCACCGCTTGGGGCTCAGTTTCAGAACCGAGCCGAGCTGCGAGGCAGAGGGACCCGTGTCCCTGCCCAAATAGGAGCGGGAACTTCAGGCTGCTGCTGGCAGAGTAAACGTCTCCTCGTTTCGCCTGTCGGTGTCGCGTTCCTTCGCACGCCCTTCCCTTCGCTTCCCAAAGCATCCTCGAAGTTACACGACAGGGTTTAGCCCGGCTCCGTCCCGGCGGCTCTGCTGCTGCTTCTGTGGCTTGTCGGGAAGGCGGAGAACGCGTGGCAGGGCTGGAGCGGTGGCGTCTGTGGTGGGTGAGGTATTAACTTCTGCGTTTCCCTCTCCCTAGAGCCCCTTGCCCTGCCAGTTCCTGGATGCCGAGCACCCCCTGCTCACGCAGCCGATGAATGCGTGAAGAAGCAGCTGACCAGGAAGGGACTCTTTAAGCAGCTGCTAAGATGGGCATGAGGATCAAGCTGCACAGCACCAATCACCCCAACAACCTGCTGAAGGAACTCAACAAGTGCAGGCTCTCCGAGACCATGTGCGACGTCACCATTTTGGTGGGCACCCGCTCCTTTGCTGCACACAAGGCTGTTCTGGCCTGCGCCGCAGGCTACTTCCAGAACCTCTTCCTGAACACGGGGCTGGATGCTGCCAGGACCTACGTAGTGGACTTCATCACGCCGGCCAACTTCGAGAAGATCCTCAGCTTTGTGTACACCTCGGAGCTCTTCACAGACCTGATCAACGTGGGCGTCATTTACGAGGTGGCAGAGCGGCTGGGCATGGAAGCCCTGCTGAAGGCCTGCCACTCAACCTTCCCTGACTTGGAGAGCTCGGCCATCACCAAGCAACCCTCCCTGGCCACGAGCGAAGGCCGGTCGGGTCCCCTCAGCAGCACCTCCTCAGAGCAGAGCCATTCTTTGGGTGAAATCCGGAGCGGCGGGGAACATTTTGGCCCTGAGCGGAATTACATCCTGCACGGCGAAGTGGCAGGCAGCTACAAAGAGGACGACAGGAACACGGTGAGCGAAGGCAGCCAGACTCTGCCCCTGATGTATCCGCAGCAGCCTCCCAAGGCAGAACAGGAATCGGATCAAGGGCAGTTCGCTCCCGCCGCGAGCGTGGTGGCCCAGCCCAGCCTGGGCAGCGTGAACATCGTCGCTCAAACCACTACAAGCTCCTGCCAGCAGTATAAGGTCCAGAGCAACGGCGACTACGGCAAGGGCGGCTTCTTCGCCGCTGATCCTTCTCTGGACATCTCCACGGGGAGCAACTCCTGTCCCAGCAACAGCGACCACTCCAAAGAGCAAGGCTTTGGGCAGATGGATGAGCTTCAGCTGGAGGATTTGGGCGAGGACGATCTGCATTTCGAGGACGCCAGTGAAGAGCTGGGCCCATCGGAAGAAGTTATTGAGCTGAGTGACGACAGTGAAGAAGAGCTGGCCTTCGAGAACGACAGCCGGGACAGCAAGGCCATGCCCTGCCAGGTGTGCAAGAAGGTCCTGGAGCCCAACATCCAGCTGATCCGCCAGCATGCGAGGGATCACGTTGATCTGCTCACCGGGAACTGCAAGGTCTGCGAGACCCACTTCCAGGACCGGAACTCCAGGGTCACTCACGTTTTGTCCCACATCGGCATCTTTCTCTTCTCCTGCGACATGTGCGAGACCAAGTTCTTCACCCAGTGGCAGCTGACCCTCCACCGACGAGAAGGGGTCTTCGACAACAACATCATCGTCCACCCCAGTGACCCGCTGCCGGGGAAGATCTCCGTGTTTGGTGGAGGGCCTGGCTCGGAGCTGGCGTGCGCTGCCTGCGGGAAGCCTTTGGCCAAAGATTTCCACACCGTCCGCAACCACATCCTGGACCACGTGAACTTGAAAAGCCAGACGTGCGGCGTGTGTGACCAGCGGCACCTCAGCCTCTGCAGCCTGATGTGGCACACCCTGTCTCACTTGGGCATCTCGGTCTTCTCCTGCTCTGTTTGCGCCAACAGCTTCGTGGATCGGCACCTCCTGGAGAAGCACTTGGCCGTTCACCAGAACGTGGAGGAGGCTCTTTTCCGGTGCCACTTCTGCGGCCAGAGCTTCAAGCTGGAAGCGGCGTATCGTTACCACGTCAGCCAGCACAAGTGCGGGGGCAGCCTGGACATCCGACCCACCTTCGGAGACCGCCTCCAGCAGCAGGGCCTGCAGAAGAGGAAGCTGCCGGAGGAGTTCCTGAGCGACGACCTGGCTCTGCAGAGCCAGCCAGGCAACAGCAAGTACAGCTGCAAGGTCTGCGGGAAGAGGTTTGCCCACACCAGCGAATTCAACTACCACCGGAGGATCCACACCGGGGAAAAGCCCTACCAGTGCAAGGTGTGCCACAAGTTCTTCCGCGGCCGCTCCACCATCAAGTGCCACCTGCGGACGCACTCGGGAGCCCTCATGTACCGCTGCACTGTGTGCGGGCATTACAGCTCCACGCTCAACCTCATGAGCAAGCACATAGGCGTGCACAAGGGCAGCCTCCCCCCGGACTTCACCATCGAACAGACGTTCATGTATATCATCCATTCCAAAGACGCGGAGAAAAACACGGACAGCTGATGGGGTGAGGCAGGGCAGGGCCAGCAGAGGAGCAAATGCTGATTACAGAAGCTGGGGGAAAAGAAAGAAAAAAAAAAAAAAAAGGCATTTATTTTATTTAATGGTCAGGCGTCATGGATGGAATCCTCCTTTTCTATTTTTTTTTTTTTTTTTAATTTTTTTTTGCCCTTGCTGGGGGCTTTTTCGCTTGGTGGCTTTGTCGGGGTTAACAGC
>NW_009260177.1:45259-45970 GCF_000687185.1 Egretta garzetta | reverse complement strand
TTTTTTATCGCTTAGACGTCCTTTCTTGAGGCCGCAGCGTCTGCCTGCATCGTCGGCAGGCCTTTTTTTCTTTTTTTTTTTTTTTTTTTTTACTTTTTCTTTGCCCTTGCTGGGGGCTTTTTCGCTTGGTGGCATTGTACGAGTTAACAGCACGTGAGCTGCGTCACTGTTCCCGAGGAGTCTGTCGTGTTTACTTACCTCTGGTCCTGTTCGAGGCCGTCGAGCTCTGTGGTTTTAGCATTTCTCGCTAGGTTTTGAATCGAGATTGGTTGTTTTTTGTTAACCTTTTAGCCCACTCGACTAGGCTAACCCTCAGTTTGAGCTTGTCCACAGACTGATGCTGCTAAAATTTTTCACACCTGACCTCAGTGGAGAGGGACGGAGCCGGAGCGGGGTGGTGCTGGACTCGAAGAAAAGGAAAAAAAAAAAAAAAACAAAAAAAAAAAAGAAAAAAAAAGAAAAAAAGGAAAAAAAGACTCATCCTGGGGTCCTGCTGCTGTTGCGAGGAGAGGAGCAAAGTCCGTGCCGCAGGATCAGCCCTGAAGTCGCTGCCCCGTTGCAGGGGAAGAGGAGCAAGCAGCGTGCGAGCGCGCCGATGAGGAGGGTACCTGGCAGTTCGGGAGCGGGAGGGTGATCGCGCTCGCGGTTGCCGCTGGTCCCCCGGAGCCCTGCCCGAGCAGAGGGGGCATGGCTGGCGGTTCCTCTGCGGTG
>NW_009260177.1:44303-44723 GCF_000687185.1 Egretta garzetta | reverse complement strand
CTTGGGCGCGGGCTGGCGACTCCTCGGCACGGTGGGCTCTCCGGGCTGCGCTGGCGAGGTCAGCCCCGTGCTGGCGGAGTTTACGCCGGGAAGGGTGGGGATCGGCTTTTTCCCATGTTATCCTGCTGTGGGGCAGAGGTGGAGAGGAACAAATATTTCCGAAGCCGCAGCGTGAGCTCTGACCGCCCCTCGGTAACTCGTTCTACCTCACAAACAGGAAGCGCTCAGGGCTTTCGAGCCGCGGGCGTAGTGAATTGGCCCCTGCGCTCCTGTCAAGATAATGCTGTTAGGAAACAAAACTAGTGATTATCAAACCCTGTGACCCCCCACCACCACCACCGCCTCCCGCTTCCCCTCCCCTCGGAGGGACAGCCCGCGGCAGAGGAGTGGCGTGGGCTGGCGCGTGGTGGGTGAGCTAGG
>NW_009260177.1:43854-44292 GCF_000687185.1 Egretta garzetta | reverse complement strand
TCCTTGTCCCCCCCCGTCCCCCACCCTGCTCTGCTGTGGCCTTGGGCAAGTCACTTCACCTCTTTGCCTCAGTTTCCTCATCTGTAAAATGAGGGCGGTAACACTTGTGGTACCTATCTACCTCCCGGGCGCGCGGTGGAGATTGCTGGCTCGTACCTGCGGCGCGCTCAGTGAACGTCGGCGTTCAGCGTCCTAGGGCGATGGCGGCCTCCATCCCTCCCTGTCCTGTACCGCTTCCTGGACCTGGCCAGGTTGGTTTACTCCTGTTAAAGCCTTCCCTGTGGAAAGCAAACTTCCCGGTAGCCCCGTCCCAGCCCTGCGGAACAAGCTCCGTAGCAATATAAGAAGCGGGGGATGGCTCAGCGCCGCTGTGCCCGCGGAGGGGCTGGGGGAGCGCCCAGGGGCCGCAGCGCTCGTCCCCTCCCCTGGGGCTCGCGG
>NW_009260177.1:42526-43680 GCF_000687185.1 Egretta garzetta | reverse complement strand
CCTGAGCGTGGGTCGCCCTCGGTCACCCCGTGGACCTGCAGGACCCGAGCCCGAGCCCGCTGCAGGGTGGGGTGGAAGGAACGGACCTTGCTGAGGAGGAAGGAGGGGACAAGGCTGAGGATGGGGCTATTGGGAGTTTGTGTCCTTTCCCCAGTCCCTGTAGTATTGGCTGAGTTTGGGGCTGGCTGGCATCGCCCTGAGGGGGTGTTAAACTGGATTTGTCCTGATTTCGGTGCCTGGAGCCTGCTGTCGGATGCGGAGCGGCACCAAGGCAAGGGCTGACCCTGGGGCTGCCCGGGCTGTGCCGCGCTGCCGCTGGAGCTCTGGTCCCAGACTCCGGGCTCATGGTGCCGGTCAGTGCCGGGCTGTGGTCTGTGATCTCCAGCTGGTCTGCGGAGCCGTGCTTCCCCTACTGCTGTTAAATTTTTAAAAAAAATATAATAATTTTGGGAACGCACGGAGCTCTAGGGGAGCGCGGGAGTTGGCGGCAGCTCGCTGGAGGCTCCTCTGAGGAGCTCCTTGAGTTACGGGGCTTCTCCGCTGTCCTGGTGGTGGCAAGACGGGCTGGTGGACGGGAGCGGATGGGACCTGCTCCACTCTGGAGACTGCTATGAAGGATGTGAGGGAGGCAGACGAGGCTCGGGCGACCCGAGTCCTTAAAGCCTCGAGACCCTCCTACAGTGTCCCAGAAGCTGTGATGAGCTTTTGGATGGGTTGGGGTGCTGCTGCGTGGTAGCATCTGCGGCCCCGTATCTAGCTAAGCTGTGAAGCAAAAGCCTTTTGTGCACATAAACCAAAAAAAGAGAAGCTTTTACACTGAAACACTAAGGGGCGAAGCGAGCCCACCCTTCTGAGCACAGGGACGGGAAAGCAGAAGCCCACCTCGTTTGCTGCTGGTCGTTTGTGGGTGTGGAGGGGGGGGGAGCGACCGGGTCCCTGGCGTTTCTGCCTCTTGGAGTCTTTCCTGTGTTATAATGAGTTATTCCCACGTGAAACATCCTGAGATCAGCAGCGTCTGCAGAGGGGAGGCAGGGATGGATCTGGACCCACAGCGCTCCCGTGCCGGGCCGGCCTCGTGCCGCGGCTCCTCCTCGGAGGGATCGTCCCACCAAGGGTTGGAGACCTGCGCTCTCCCTCCCCTGCCGGGGCCCGGG
>NW_009260177.1:41301-41768 GCF_000687185.1 Egretta garzetta | reverse complement strand
AACCGTCAAGTTCAGTCTCGTTCCCCCCTTTCTCAAAGGATCCAGGTCTCTTAACGGAGTAATTAAGCAGAAAAAAAAAGAGTTGCGTTGCTGTCTAACCGTTTCGTTAAGTTAATAGTAGGTACTGACCTCCTGATATTTAAGTGTTTACTATCTATTTGCTGTAAAGTTTTGTATATTTTGTAAACTTTCCCCCCAAATAGTAGATGTCTAAGATCGTTGTACATCGGGTTCTTTTATACTCCATTGTTCAGCACAAAGTGTGGTTTTTATTTAGAATAATAAAATGGAAAACGTCGACCTCTTGTCGCTCGCTTCTTGACGAAAGTCCTTTCTTTGAATGTGCAGGTTGGCATTTCTGTCTCCTCAGGGTGCCTGGGAAAGCACGTGAGCCGCTCCTGGCGTCCCGCGCTCCGCTCTGCGGGGTTTCTGGCCCGAGCCCCGGCGGCCGGGGCCCCTTCCTCACC
>NW_009260177.1:40453-40957 GCF_000687185.1 Egretta garzetta | reverse complement strand
GCGCAGGCTGTTGGGACGGGACCGGTTCCCCATCGCCAGCCTGGTGACCAGCAGCGGGCACTGGGAGGGTGGTCCCGGGGTACGTAATGGCCCCACTTTTTTTTTTTTTTGCTAAAGGAGCCCATGGCTGGGCTGGCGGACCCTGAGGGGTGGTGAAGGCTTTAAGGGGAGACCGAGGGACCTGGGTACAGGACTTGCTGGGGTCCAGATCGCTTGTGGGGCTGTGTGGGGGTTTGTTTGAGGCCACTCTGGCCCTGAGGTCTACGAATGAAGCTGCAGATGGCTTTAGGAGAGTTAAAAACCCGCAAGTTTAATAGGTCAAATACCAAGTTTTACATGTTTGAGTAACTTGGAGTGGAGTACGTTGCTGTCCTGGTTATGTCACACCTCGAGCGCCGCGTTCCTGCGTGTTCATTCGCCGTGCCTTCGCTGGCAGCAGCAAAAGGGAGCTCAGAGCTACGGGTTGTGTCGGCGTGAAGCCGTCTTTGCCCCCAGCAGCCCGTT
>NW_009260177.1:36906-40396 GCF_000687185.1 Egretta garzetta | reverse complement strand
CCACACGCCCCGCCCCCCGCCGGCCCCCGATAACGGGTGCCCGCGTTACCCCCTGGTCGCAGGCTTCTCCCGCAGCCCGGGACATCCTGCTCCCCCCCCCGCCGCTCCGTCCTGCCCGCATCCTGCCCCCAGATTTGCTTATGCTTTGCTTTTTTAAAAATGGGTTTCTTGAGCAGCTCAAGGCCTTTGGCAGATTTATGAGCTCCCTTCCAGCGACCGTCGCTCTTTCACCTTCCCCTGCCGAGGGCCTGACCCGCAGCACGTGGCTTCGCAGAATCCGGACAGCGATGAACTTTCTCCGGATGCTCCGGTTTCTGACGGAGCCAAAGCCCAGCCCGTGCTCCAGCGCCGAGGGCTTCTGCACGCGGACGCGTTCCCTTGGGACAGCGCGACTTCCATTGAGAGGGACGGCGCGCGGAGGCTGTCGGAGCCTGCCAGGGCTTAGGGATGCGCCCGGTGGCCTGAGGACCTGCCAGGAGATGCTCGATGCTCCCAAGGAGGCTGGGTTTAATGGGTGGGGTCTCCTGCTGCGAAACGCAGATGGGGAGCCCCACCTCTGCTGCCCCCTGCCACACTTGGAAGCAGCTGAGCCCGGTCAAACCCGGTTTTAACCATCGCTAATTTACTGCTGGGTTTGCAAAATCGCTCCCAGCGAGCTGCCGACCCCTGATCGCTCCCCCCGCCCAGCACTGAAGCTCGGGTCTGTGCCCTGCTCAGCCCCCCCCCGGGGCCATGTTGCCTTCGTTTCGGTAGAACCAGGCTTTCAGCCGCTTGCCGGGCATGGGGAGGGAGAGGTTTGTGTTTCACGGGAAGGAGTTGCCTCTCGGGATGGCACCACGGCAGGGGGGGCAGCCTCCGCTGGCGCCCCCGGAGCACGCGTGCCAGTGGAAGTGGGGGCCTGCAGGAAAACTGGTGGTGAGGGGAAGGGACGGTGAGCCCCGGCGCAGGGGCCGGGGCGCGGGGCCGGGTTTGTGTTCAGGCTCCCGAGCAGGCGGAGTAATGCGCTTTATTACTGCAAGTGTTTCTTTTGGAAAACAGGAAATATCTCTTTCTCTATATTCTTTTGTTAGCTAAATAGGTCTGGTACAGTGGCGCATCAGCGGCAAGATGTCTGTAGCTCCCCGCGCCACCTCGCTTCGCGTTCGGCACCCTGCCCTGCCGTAGGGCACAGGGGGCGGCCACCCAAGAAGGGTTGAAAGGCAAAGTGTCTGCTTATCACCAGGAAAAATGATCTTACCAACCTCCGTGAGCGCAGGGAGCTGCCCCCCCCCCTCCCCGCACCCGCGTGCCAGTGATGAGTGGCAGAGTCCGGCCCCCCCCTAATTGGGAGGGCTGTTGTCCTTCGTGATGACCACGGAGTGCTGCGTGCTGGAGGAGTCGCCTGCGCCCTTTGGGCTGCCTTGGTCTTTGGGGATGTACTTAACCACGGCGGAGATGAGCTTGCTGCGGAAGTTTTTGCTTAGGAAGTTGTAGAGGATGGGGTTGATCACGCAGTGGAGCAGGGTGAAGCAGTCTATGATGTCGTAGAAGAAGTAGAGGAAGTGGGCGAAGGTGCAGTGGAGGATGATGTGGTTGCCGTCGAGGGTGAGCAGCGTGAGGGTGATGTGGAAGGGCAGCCAGCTGATGAGGAACATGGCGATATAGGCGTAGATGAGCAGGCAGTGCTTCCTGCTCTCCGGCTTGGTGCGCTTGATGAACCTGGCTGTCAGAATGTTGAAAACGGTGATGATGGGGAAGGGGATGAGGAACCCAATGGTGGTGGTGGCCAAGCTGACCGCCAGCGCCCACTCGTCGTAGGTCTCGAAGGGGGCCATGAAGATGCAGACGGGCTCTCCGGTATTGACCAGCTGCATGTGAACGACCTCCAGGAACGGGATCGTTGCTGCCAAGACCCAGCTGCAGGCGCAGATGATGCGGCGTGCACGGTGCTGGTGCTTACGCCAGAAGAGGGAGGAGCTGGTCAGGGACACATAGCGATCCACGCTCAGGCAGGTGAGGAAGAAGATGCTGGCGTACATGTTGGCAAAGTAGAAGTAGTGCGTGAAGCGGCAGAGGAAGCTGCCCCAGAGCCAGGTGTAATCCAGCATCACCTCCAGCATCCAGATGGGCAGCGAGAGCAGCACTCCAAGGTCAGCGACGGCCATGTTGATGATGTAGAGGTTGACCAAGCTCCTGTTGCCCCGTGTCTGCCAGTTGACCCAGATGACAAGGAGGTTCTCCACCAAGCCCACCACGAAGATGACGAGGTAAAGGATGAAGAGGATCACCCGCTTGACGTTCTCATCCAGGCTGAACTCGCAGAAGGTGTAGGTGTAGTTCAGGAGGTGGAACAGCTCGGACCAGTTGTGGTAATCCCCATACTCGTTCAGGAGAGTGTGCGCCTCAGTGGGGGTGGTGGTCGCCTCAGCCATCCTGGTAGCTGCAAGGGAAGGGACAGCACTGAGCCAGGCAGATCAAAAATACAGAGGAACAGCCACCCTCTCCCGCCGGAGCTCGGTCCTCCAAGGAGCCTCTGATGTACCCATCTGGTTTTGGGGTTTTTTTTTTTTTAATCCCGTTTTTATTCCCCTGGTGAATTCCTACATCAGCCCTCGGGAAATGCTGCATCCACGCTGGACGATAACCTCACGTCCCAGAACCAAAAGCCACAAACAGCAGCCCCACGTGTTCCCAGGCGGTGGCTGTCCCCGTCCCGCAGCCTGGTCAGCCAGGGCCGGGGACACGCAGTGCTGGGGACCGATGGAGCGGGGGACACAGGGCCGTTGGGAGCGCCCGCTACCCCCGAGGCTCAGCAACGTCGGTCACTGCAGCAATGGAGCTGATGACCCTGGGGTGCAGCGACCGTCGGACAGGAGCTCCCCGTCTGCCACCGGGGCTCGCGCTGTTCCCCAGACACCTCCGGAGCCGAGGTCCTGCCACCGCAGAGCCTGTGGGAATCCCGACCCCAGCTCTGCTGCTCTGCCCTTGTGTGCAGCCACCGGCTGCAAGGCGGCCGGGGCACGGGCAGGCACCCGGACCATTAAAAGCGCCGGCGACCGCATCTGCTTGACTCCACGCCAGCAGGAAAGCCCCTGTCCCCCACCCGAGTCCTTGGTGTGTGGTCGCCTTCTAAACCTAGCCAGCCACCCTCGCTCTGCCCGTCTCGCAGCTGCGTTGCTGGGAGCTGTCAGGACTTCCAAGTAGGTGACAAAATTCTAAACTTAAGGGAAATGTGGTTGACCTTGACATCCTTTCATTGCCCCAAGCGTGAGAGCTCCGATCCCAGCACATCTGCATCTGCACGGCGAAGGCGCCGTGGACCCCGGTCAGCCTCGTGCTGCTGGAGGAGCTTGCGAGACCAGCCGGCCCCCGGGAGCGCGGGAGGAGCACGCGGTGCTGCGGGGGGGGTTCTGTGGCACCCGGAGCCCAGCGAGCCGGGGAGCACCGCAGCCCTGCAAGAGCATCAGCCCTGCGGCCAGCGGCTGGCCCCCCCCCCCCCCCCCCACCCCGG
>NW_009260177.1:35439-36672 GCF_000687185.1 Egretta garzetta | reverse complement strand
CGTTTGATTTTGCTGCGGGGCTGGGGACGGGCGCCGGGAGGCCCCAGGCAGGTGGCAGTGTCGAAGCTGTGGGTGCCCGAGGACGGAGCGGGGCTCCTCGGGGCTCCTGCGGGCAGGGCCCCTCCACCATCGCTCCCGCAGGACCCGGCTGCCGCGGCCCCACTGGTCTTGGGGGCTGGATCCTGCCTGGGTCTCGCTGCGACGGTGGGCAGGAGGGGAAAATGCATCCTCTGGGATGGACCCAGCTGAGCCAGGTCCTCCCTCAGCCCTGGGGGTCCCAGGGGGTTTTAGGGTGGGTTAAAGCGAACGTGCCCTTGACCCCCCTGATGCTCATGCGATGCCAGGGCGAGCTCAGGCTTTCCTTTGGGGGAAAAAGGGCCAGAACGGAACGTCTCTGCCAGGTCAGCGCTGCCCGTCGCTCCGAGCTGTTGATGGCAGATGGCTATCGCCGCAGAAACACCTCTGGCCGAGCAGCAATTAATCACCGAGCCATGATTGCCTGGCAGTTTTGCAGGGGAAGGGAGGGGGCTTGAGCCTTGCCCTGGCACTGGGGAGGGGGCTGATAGGCAGAAAATTTTGCATCAGGCTGCAAGTCCTGCAAAACAATTGCAGGAAATCTCCTTTTCGAGTGCAGACAAGACTTTGTGATCAACAATCGGCTCGGAAGGAAGGCACGGCTGGAGCGGGGAAGCACCAGGGCACTGATAAGTCGGGTCTCACAACAACAAGCCCGGTGCCGGTGACCCCGCGTGCAGGTACCCAGCCCCGGCGGGACGGAGACCCTGGGTTGCAAACAGGAACTCGGTGGCTTTGTGCCCGCCCCAAGCGGAACGGGGCACGTTTCGGCTCGGCCGCGGGATGGGGGCCATGGCGGGGCACATCGGCTCTGCTGCCCGATGGCTGGGGGGGGGGGGGGGCTTTGCCTGCCCTGGGAGCCAGGGCTGCCTTTCTCTTTCCATTTAACAGGTCAGGAAATTTCTTGGAAGATTATGCAGCCCGGACTGAGCCGCACGGGGCGAGGGGAAGCCCGTGACCCCCCCCGGCACCCCGGCGTCCCCCAGGCGAGTGCAGGGGGGCTCTCTCATTGCTCAAGGGCGTCTTGAAACCCTTCCTCTGTCTGCACAAGTGGTGCTCCAGCCGTGCCCGGGCTTCCCAGCCTACGGGCGACCGCGTTGGTATTTCACAAGCCCCCACCCCGGCTCGCTGCTGCTCTCCTCTATGGGGAAGGCTGTA
>NW_009260177.1:34525-35139 GCF_000687185.1 Egretta garzetta | reverse complement strand
CGCTCCGGCACCGGCTCCCGACCCAGCAAAGGGGCATCCCCAGCCGCAGCGATGCCCGGGCATGGTTTGCTGGAGCGGGGCAGCCTTCCCTGACCGGGCGTTGCGGATCCGCAGAGCCACGCACAGAAGCAGGCGCTGCTCGGTGTGCGTGAGGGGCACTGAGGAGGAGGAGGAGGAGGAGGACTCGACCAGAGGCTGCCCAGGGGGAAATCCGCCCAGGTTTGTATGGGTCTGGTTTTTATTCATGTGTGTGAATTCCTGGAGCACCAGCTCGGGCAAGTGCAGCTCTCACACCCCAGCGGGCACTGGACCCTGCATGGAGCAAGCATTTGGGGGACCGGCCGGAGCCCCCGGGAGCTCCTGTGGCACAGCACGGCATGGCACGGCCAACAGCAGGGCTGGCGCTGTCGGAGGAGCAGGGACATGGCCTCGGCGCCGCAGCCCCAGCTGAAGCTGAAACCAAGCCCTGCCAGGCAGGGAGGAGGAATTGTCTTTATTGAGAAGCAAACGGGTCTGCTGGCAGAGGACAGCGGGCGGTGAGGCTCACGTGGAGTTAGAAATTCAGGAACCTGTTGGCACGGCCTCAGTTACGGGCGAGCCCGGATGCCAACCAG
>NW_009260177.1:32840-34492 GCF_000687185.1 Egretta garzetta | reverse complement strand
CGGTGGGCTCTCCAGGCAGGTTTGGGGTAGGACCAGCTGAATATGATGTCCGTGAGGGCTGACGGCAGGTAGCTGAGGGGGATGTAGAGCAGCTTGGCGTCCCAGCCCGCCGAGTAGCGGGTGCGTGGGAAGCGGCTGGTCAGCGCGTGCTCCATGCAGTCCGTGACCAGCGTCAGGTTGGAGCTGCACCTCTTCAGCGCCTTCCTGAGCCTTACCAAAACTGCAGAGGCAGAAAGCGCCGGTCAGGCTGCCGGGCTTAGACCCTTGAGCCAAGCGCGGCCAAGCGGCTCAGCGGGATGACAGGGTGGAGGGACACCTCGTGGTCCTGGAGACGTGCCAGGAAGAGAAACAGCATTGCCTAACCTTTAGGTGAGGTACTTACACTCCTTTAAGTAATTCTCCCCATAACTCGCTTTGGTTTCCTCCGGGAGCCTCTCCCAGGTGGAAAGAAAATTCTTCTCCAGGTTCTCGACATTGGTGATCACCGTCTTGAAGTAGCCTGGCTCGATCATGCTGACCTTCACCCCGAAGCTGCGCATCTCAAGCCTAGAAGGGATCGAGCCCCGTGGGGTGCAGGAGCAGCACCCGAGTGTTTCTGCCGCCCACCAGTGCGGGCTGTGTGTGGGCACCGGCTCTCCCGCGGGATGCACGGCTGCCCGTGCCGGAGGTACAGTGGGGAGCCTTACCACCCCAGCAGACCCCGTGCCAGCCCCGGCACGTGTCCGAGGTGGCGTGCGAGCAAACATCTGCTGAATCAGGATGGGATGGGGCCAAAGAAAACCTCAGGGCCATTGCCCACAAGGTTCCAGAAGGGGGCAAGGTCCAATGGAAGAGGCTCGGTGCTGCGACAGCGGTGCCAGCTGGCATGGCCACGGACTCCTGCCGCTGGGGAAGTCCTCAGGCAGGGAAATGAAATCAAAGCTCCACCAAAGCCTTTGCGTTCCCTTCCCTGGGGCTGCCTCCACGTGAGCTTGGCTGAAAGAGGAGCAGAGGCTGCCAGAGGCAGGCGAGGGTGCCCCGGGCCAGGAGAGCGCTCCCATGGGATCCAAGTCCCATAGCTGTGGCATGAGGTGTCCTGATGTCTGGTCCATGCATTAAGCATCCCCACAGCCCCCCCCTCATGCTTCGGCAGCAGTTAAAACAAACTCTGCCTGTGCTTGCTCGTGGTTGCGTGAGGAAGGGGTTTGGCAGACGGAGGCTCTGCTGGCCGAAGCCTGGAAAAGCAAACTGGGAAACCAGGGTAGCGTCTGCCGAGCTGAACTTACCGGAGACTGTCGGAGAAAGCCTCCACGCCAAACTTGGAGATGCAGTAGCCCCCACCAAAAAAGGCGATGCGGCCCATCACACTGGCCACGTTGACCACCCGGCCCTGCGCTCGCCGCACCAGGGGCAGGAGGCTCAGCGTCACCTCAATGAGGCCGACCAGGTTGACGTCCAGCACCTTGACGAAGTCATCCTTGGTCAGCCACTCGTTAGGGGCGCTGGGGGTGGCGATCCCCGCGTTGTTCACCAGCCCCCAGAGCCCTGGGGAGAGGAGATGGGATGAGCCGGGGCTGCTCCCCTGCCCGCGGCCCTGCCGGCACAGATCGGTGGGGTGGTGGGAGGGTTGGCGGGGTGATGATGAGGGCGGCCACCCCATCCTACCTCTGTCA
>NW_009260177.1:30597-31382 GCF_000687185.1 Egretta garzetta | reverse complement strand
CACCCCCCAACCCGCCCGCGCCCCCGCAGTGGCGAGGAACTACTTCCAGCTGCGGGAATTCTCCTTCACACTGCGGGATGACATCTACGTGCGGTTCCAGTCCTTCGGCAGCCCCCAGGAGCTGGAGCGCGAGCTGCAGAGGACCAACCCCTACAAGATCGACATCGGGGCTGTCTACTCCCACCGGGTGAGTCCTGCTCCCACCGGGCACTCTGACCGGGAGCACAGGCACCGGCCGGCCCCGGGGGGACGCAGCCCCCGGCTTGCAGGGTCCCCAGCCGGGGCTGAGCCTGTCCCATCCCGCAGCCCAACCAGCACAACACGGTGCACCTGGGGGCCTTCCAGCCGCAGGAGAAGGAGCTGGTCTTCGACATCGACATGACGGACTACGATGACGTCCGGACGTGCTGCAGGTTCTCAGGGGTGTTCACTGTTCACAGCATGAGGCGGAACAGGGGGCTGGGAGGGGGTGTGGGGGCACGGGGCGGCAGCCTGACCCCCCACCCTCTGCCTCCAGCTCGGCCGAGATCTGCTCCAAGTGCTGGACCCTGATGACCATCGCTGTCCGCGTCATCGACCGTGCGCTTGTGGGTGAGGGTCATGGGGACCCACGTGGCCCTCGTCTTCGTGTACTGGGGACGCGTCCAGACCACGCTCTGCCCTGCAGCAACGCCCAGACCCCAAAGCAGGGGGCCAGGGCAGTGCTCTCATGGGGCTGGGGGGGCAGTGGAGGAAGGGCTGGTGCCCAGCAGGGTTTGCCCAGCGGGTCTGCAGTGCTGCCAGGC
>NW_009260177.1:28926-29380 GCF_000687185.1 Egretta garzetta | reverse complement strand
TCGGTGCCGCTGCCTGCCCCGCAGCCCCCTGACCTGCCTGTCCCCCCAGCGGGCCGTGGGGGCTGGGAGGAGCTACGCGGACTGGGAGATCATGCTGCAGTACTGCTTCCCCCGCCTCGACATCAACGTCAGCAAAGGCGTCGGGCATTTGCTGAAGAGCCCTTTCAGCGTCCACCCCAAAACAGGTGGGTCTGGCAGCCTGCGGGGGCGGCACCCCACAGGGACCCCCGGGGCTGGGCACCCCCGGCGGTGACTCCCCTCTCTTGCAGGTCGCATTTCGGTGCCGCTGGATCTGCAGAAGCTGGACCAGTTTGACCCATTCGCTGTCCCCACCATCAGGTATGTGAGCGGGGCGGGTGGCAGAGGGGGTCCGGGCTGTGCCAGCAGCCCCCCTGCACCTCCCACCATCTCCCCCAGCTCCCTGTGCCAGGAGCTGGATGCGGCCGGGGGTAAC
>NW_009260177.1:28308-28734 GCF_000687185.1 Egretta garzetta | reverse complement strand
TGCCGGGAGCGGGATGCGGCCGGTGATAACGGGGAGCAGGAGGACGGCGGGGAGACGGAGCCGAAGCGCCGTGCGCGGGGTGAGCGGTGCTGGGGCCAGGGTGGGGGGTCCCTGCTGCCTGCACCCGCTCCTGCTCAGCTCCCCAAATCCTCCAGACTACAAGAAGACGAGCCTGGCGCCCTACGTGCGGGTCTTCGAGCAGTTTGTGGAGGAGATGGAGCGTGCCCGGAGGGGAGAGCTGCTCCGGAGAAGCGGTAAGCGCCAGGCTGGGGGACCCCAAGGGGGGGGCTCCAAGGGGGGGACCCCTGGCTCAGAAACTGCTTCTTTCTTTGTAAAACTTCCCCTTTCTCCTCTTTGCAGACCTGCAAGGAGAATTCTGAGGCCTCGCAGCCGGGGGCCGCGCTGGCAGCCCCACTCCTCGCCCCA
>NW_009260177.1:23182-26888 GCF_000687185.1 Egretta garzetta | reverse complement strand
AGCCGGACGGGTTGTCTCTATAGGAAGTGTGGCTGGAGTCACGGGGGTTGTAGCCTCTCGTGTCCCAAATGATTGGGGAGAGCGTTACATCAGCCAAACTCTGTACTGTGTTTGTGCGTTCCCATTACGGATTTGAGTGTTGAAGCAGTGGGAGTGGGAGGAAAACGGCCGTAGCCAGGTCGGGGTACGGCCGCACAGTGGCTGGGACAGCCAGGGATGTGTACAAACATTAATCCCTTTACGCTCGGGAACTGGTTGGGTTTGGGGAGACAACGTGTGGCTCTGCGGTAGAAAGTCTCCTGTGCCCACCCTGGGGCCAGGGACTGTTGCGCTGCCTGTTGCGCTGCCTGTTGCGCTGCCTGTCTCCCTTGAAGGTGTCCCGGGTGCTGCGGTGCAGCTGGCGAATGCTCTGCCCGCGTTTGCTGCATCTCTGCCCCGAGGCGCAGGGACGCGCTGCAGGAATACATCACCAGGTGTTGTCACCCGGCTTGGGGGAGCCACGCAGTGCATGACGGTGAATGGGGGTCTGTCCGAAGGGCGCACTGGATTTGGGGACCACGAGGGGAGTCGGGGCTTCCCGATGGTTGGGAGAGGCTTCCCTGGGGAGGAAGCGGCGCCCCGGGCCCGGTGGGGCTGAGTGGCAGCCACCAGCATGACAGCTGTGCTGCCAGGTCTCGGGAGCTGCTGTACTTCTGGTCTCTGCAGGCGTAGCTGGGATTCCTGCGGTGGGGCCGTTTCCCAGCATCCCCCCCTCTTCCCGGGATGGCTTTTTGCTGGGTCTCGGGTGACAACTCACACCTTTTCTCCTCCCAAAGCTTTGCTGCTCTTGAGTCTCTCACGACTCTGTGGAGCACATGCAGGTCGGTAGAAGCTGACAGTGGGTGGCTGTTACAGTACCTGTTCCCCCCGCCCTGGGGGAACAGGGGGCTCCCGGGGCAGCGATGCAGGCAGCTGCGGGGGCTGGCGGGAGCCGTCAGGTAGGTCTGCAGGTGGAGAGTGGAGGCGAAAGGCATGTGTGAGTGCGAGGGCTGTTGTGTTTATCCCCTCCTTGCTGAGCCAGCTCTTCTGAGATCCAGCAGCGCAAGAGGAGCTGGAGCTGGGGGTGCTGGCACAGGGTTAGCAATCGCCCCGTGGGTGGGAATCATCAGGCAGTTTTCTTTGACGTTTGTTTTATCCTTCGGAGGCTGGCTGGTCTGTGGAAGGCCTGTGAGATTGGGCAGAGTGGTCTCTAATCCAGCGGTACGGGGCTTCAGCTCTCAGGTGTGCACAGCCAGGCTGTGGGAGGCTCTGCGGCCCAGTTGGTTTAAGCAACCCTTAAAAATTATACATGCTTTTGGAGAGTCCTGTGTCTTGCCTTCATTTGCGGAGGCGGCCACAGGAGAGGTGGAGCTGTCAGCAGAGAAGCGTTGAATTGGAAATGCCATGCTTATCGCAGGAACGTCCTCAAGTGGTGTCGGTGGAGATGGAGAAGGAACAGGGAGAGCTGGCAGGGGTAAACGAGCTTTCCAGAGAAGGCTGTTGTCTGTGCAGCCTGTTCTGTGAGGGGCTCAGGGCCAGCTCAGCCCTTGGCAGGGGCTGTTCCTCCTTCCGGAGGTGCCAGTAGGTTCCCTGGAGCAGGAAGTGTCTTGGCATGCATGAGGCACCAATACCTGGCACTCATTGAGCTCCAGGCTGGTGCCGATCTCCTCCCACCACCCTGCATTTTGGGGTAGGTTGGGGAAACGGGGCGTTAGAAACATCTTGTGGGGCAGAGAAAGGGACATCGCCCACAGAGGAGGCTGCGGTGAGTTCCACATGTGTTGCTGCTCCAGACGGGAGCAAGGTGAGGACTTGAGCCTGTGACCCAGCCCCAGTCACAGTGTGGGAGAGGTTGGGTAGGGACGGCCCTTTGTGGGTCGGTGGGTGACCCATGCAGAGCCGCATGTGGCTGCAGCGGTGAGAGCCAGTGCCGTGCGCGGAGGTGGAAGGCGATTTGTTGCTTCCTTGACGTGACGCGGTCTTTGCGAACCCTACTGTGATTTGGGCTCTGAAGCTGTCAGGGGCTTCTCCTCGGCAGCTGGCCTGGCCACGCTCCCCAGCAGACGTGCCGGGACGTGCTGCCTCTGGCTTCGAGGTTGACGCCATGCGTGGGGCGGGTGCGTGGCTGGGCCGGTTCTGCTCTCCCAACCAGCAGTGGTGCTGGTTATGCTGGTCAGACCAGCGCTGCCCTCCCTGGCTCTCACCGCGCCTCTTCCCTGAGCGCTTCCCTTTGCTCGTTGATGTTCAGGAATGGTATTCGGAATAGCTGGGCTCTGGCTGGAGGCAGGCGTGTGCTGGGGCAGCTGGATGGTGAGCGCTCTCGGTCGGCAGGACTTGTCTTAATAAACTGTTGTTCTTGCCTGTTCAGCTCCAGCTGCCCTTCCTCCCGCAGCCCCCATTACTGCTCCATCGCCAGGTACTCCGGGCCCCCCCTCGTTAACACCTCGTGTGCCACATTAACCAGAGTTTGCTGTTCTGGGTGGTTGCAGTTACATTAACCCTAACAGCTTGCACAGGGGAGCACAGGACTCGGGGTCCCGTCCCCTCGGTGTGAGTGAGCCACGCCAGCACCCGTGCCTCGGCGTCCTCGTCCCCCAAGGGCACCTGCCTGCTGGGAGGGTCTGCCTGTGTCACCCCGGGGCTGGAGGGAGGGGGCTGCCTCCTGCCAGAGCACTCCTGGAGCAGTTATGCATGCCAGTGTGTTAAATTTGACTTTTCCTTCCTATCCTCGGGTGGATCCTTGTCACCCTCCTGCTCCCACCAGCCTGGGACACAATTTCCTAGGCTCAGGAGCAGCGCTGGGCTCCAGAGCTTCGCAAAAGTTGTGGCAACCCCGTTGGTAGGGATGAGCCCAGTGCAGAGCTGGTGGTGAAGCCTGGCCCCTGTGCCGGCCCCGTCAGGTTCCTGCCATGCCCAGCCTGCTGGGGATTCCTGGCATTTCGGGTGCCACCTCCTGCCATGGGCAGGGTTTTGGCCGCTGCTGCTCTAAACAAGGAAACCTGGGGTGGCAGCACCAATTCCGGCATCGGGTTTTTTCTTCTGTCACTTGTGCCCTTCAGCTAGCTCACACCAGCACAGCGTTCTCTCTAATCAGTGCTGGTTTCTAGAGGCAGACGAATGTCGTGGTTTGCGCTGGACCTGGCAGGGTCAGGCGGACGTTTCATGCTGCTCATTCCCCACCTCTGACTCCATCTCCAGGCCCTGCAGGCCAGGCTCTCCCTGTGGAGCCGCCCAGCCCTGCCACGGCTCTGCCTGCCCCTGCCGGCCCCCCGGCCCCCGTTTCTCCCCCTGTGGTTCCAGCTGCAGCGATCCCCGTGTTTTCTGTTCCTCCCCAGCTCCCTGCCCCAGCGCTGCAGGTCCCAGTTACCACTTCCCCTCCTCCAGCCCCAGCTCCACCGTCCCCGACGGGTTTTGCAGCCCCAGGATCTCCAGGGCCCGCCCCAGTTAGCCCAGTGTCTCCAGGACTCCCAGCCCCAGTGTCTGCTGCTCGGCTGCTGCTTTTTTTTTGAAAGCTGTCCCCCCTGCTGCCCCTCTGAGCCCCCCAGGAGCTGCAGCCCAGGCCCCTCTCCCTGCCCCCGTGGCAGCCCCAGCAGCCCCTGCTCCTTCCCGCAGCCCTGGGGCAGCCCCGGCTGCTCTCCCACCAACCCCTTCCCTTCCCTTTGCGGCATCTCCCCCCCCGGCATCCCCC
>NW_009260177.1:22700-22984 GCF_000687185.1 Egretta garzetta | reverse complement strand
CCCCGGCCCCCACCCCCTGCCCCCCCCCTGCCTCCCCCTGCTTCTCCCCAGTGCCCGGCCCTGGCCGGTGCCATCTCTCCACCTGTCATCCTGGCCACCCCCATGGCCCTTGCCCCATTGTCACCCCCTGCCCCTCTGGTGCCATCTGGGACGTCTCCTGGGAGTCCTGCTCCTGCCCCACAGGGCCCAGCCCCTGGTGCTCCAGTCTCTCCACTGGTCCCAGTTGCTCCTTCTGTTGCCAAGACCTGTCCCATGGGCCCTGCCCTGGCTGCTGCCCCTGCAGC
>NW_009260177.1:19919-20206 GCF_000687185.1 Egretta garzetta | reverse complement strand
GGCCCGCCCGCCAGCGGGGGGGAGCCGCAGGCAGTGCTGGTGCCAAAACAGGCCCGTCCCCGCGCTCCGGGGAAACTCCTTTGCCTGCCGGAACTGTTGGGATCCCCCAGGCACGCACCGACAGCCGGCAGAGAGCTTTGCCGAGGGCTCCTGCGTGCTCAGCCTGGCCCTGGGCACGGAGGCCTTTTCCAGGGAAGGAAACAGGACTGAATTCAGGTAATGGCTGCATGAGAGGGCGTCGTGGTCACCCTCTGGCCTCCTCCAAGGCTGAAGACGCCCCGCTCTGT
>NW_009260177.1:19621-19868 GCF_000687185.1 Egretta garzetta | reverse complement strand
TGCTGGTCCCCGATGGGGGTTTTTAAGGTAATTGCAAATCATCTCCTGTAGTGAAGTCACGGAAAGGTACAGCGGCCCCGGGGACTTGGTGAATTGGGTCTTGTTTCCGTGCCGTGTGTCTGAGCTCCTGCAACCCCAGCTTCACTGCTGCCTGAACAGGTTCGAGGGCAACCGAGGGAGCCCCCGTCAGTGCTGGGTGCTGCTGAGTTGCCGCCCGGGGAGGGCCGCCCTGCGCTCCTCCCGCCAG
>NW_009260177.1:16509-19535 GCF_000687185.1 Egretta garzetta | reverse complement strand
GGCACGTGATGCTCTGGCACCAGCAGGAGTGCGGCCCAGATGGGGCCAGCTCCTGGTGCAGGTTCTGCCTGCTGCTGTAAGGGGAGCTTCCACCGTTGTGAGACTGCTTGGAAGACTGCTGGTGGCGCTGGGGGTCGCAGGGAGAGCTGCTTCCACCAGATACTGCTTAACCCTGCTGGGCTGAACCTCAGCACTCGGAGCCCCCAGCAGCAGAGGCCACACCGAAGCAGTGTGGTTCTGTGATCTTGCTGCGTCCCCTTCACCTACCTGAGCTGGCAAGAGTGACGTGTGCGTGTTTCCGTAGGGTCCGGAACAGAGTCTGACAGCGATGAATCCGTACCAGAGCTCGAAGAGCAAGACTCCACGCAGGCCACAACGCAGCAGGCACAGGTAGGGCAGGCGGCAGCGCGTCCCAGCGGTGGCGCAGCAGGATCCCTGCTGGTGCTGTGCAGCGCCCACCTCGGGATTGTTACAGGTCCCTCTTCTTTTCTCTCCTCACAGCTTGCAGCAGCAGCTGAAATAGATGAAGAACCCGTTAGCAAAGCAAAACAGAGCCGGAGCGAAAAGAAAGCACGGAAGGTGAGGTGGGATGGTGGATGGCCCAAACCTGCGTGCAGCAGCCGGGCTGAGGCTGAGCTCTGCCTCGGGGTCTGGCATGGTGTCCCCGCCTGCTGGGGTCTTCACCCCGTGAACCCTGTTTGGGGCTGCGGCTCCTCACCCCCTGCCCCTTTACGGAGCTGAGGGAGGTTTGTGTGACCCTGTGCCCTTGTCAGGCCCCCGGGCAGGCCAAAAACCCTTGTGGCTGGAGCAGCTTGAGCTTGTGCTATGGATCTCACCAGTCCTGGGACTAGAGGGTTCCCTCCCAGGCTCCCAGCCCGGGAACGCTGCTCTGCAGCAATAGAGCGCACATTTTCATTTGCATGAGCACAGTGATCGTTGGACCTGGGTCTCTCTGGAGAGCAGATGAGTGGATGCATCTTCCCACAGGCTGGGCTGCCTCGGTAACTCTCCTTTCCCTTGCTTACCTTTCTCTCGCATTTTTCAGGCGATGTCTAAACTGGGCCTTCGCCAGGTGACAGGAGTAACCCGAGTCACCATCCGGAAATCTAAGAACATCCTCTTCGTCATCACAAAGCCAGACGTGTACAAGAGCCCAGCGTCAGACACCTACATAGTCTTTGGCGAAGCGAAGGTGAGCTGACTGCGTAGCGCCTGGCCACCGCGGTAACCCCTGCTGGCGGCAGCGGGGCGACAGGCCACTCAGATGGGGTTCCTCCACACCACCCGAGCGCCGTGGCTGCTGCCGTAGGTCCCAGCTGCTGTCTGCCCCCCCCGAGGGATGCGGGTGGGCCCGGGGTCCGTGCCGAGGGCTGGCTTCCCGGCCGGGTTGTGCGGCAGAGCTGTTTGATGGTGCTGGTGCTGCTCCGGTGTGGGGAGCGCAGCTGCAGCTCCCTGAGCCTACGTGCTGACACCCCGCTTTGCGCCGGGCTGGCCTCATTTACGCTTCTTCCCTCCTGCAGATCGAAGACCTGTCCCAGCAGGCCCAGCTGGCAGCTGCCGAAAAGTTCAAAGTGCAAGGAGAAGCTGTTTCAAACATCCAGGAAAACACACAGACCCCCACCGTGCAGGAGGAGAGCGAGGAAGAGGAGGTACGCCTTCCCCAGCCTGCCTCTGCGGGTTGGGCACTTCACTGTGGGCCCGAGCTGGCCGCTGGGCTGCAGGCCCGCTGCAGTAGCACACATCCTGCCAAGCATCCCGAGTTTAAGACCCGTGTTTTTCTTCCCCTCATCCACGTCTTCACCGTGATGGCAAAGGGGGAGCGCAGGGTCCTTCCCCTGGAGGATCTGGTCCCAGGGACTGTCCCCAGGGCTGGGCAGTGCCTGGTTTTGCCTCCCAGCTTCCGTCTGTGCAGCCTGAGCAGGAGCCACCCCAATCCAAACCATTGCATTTTCCTCTGCCCGGCACGGAGAGCACCGTGCATGGGGCTGGCGCGAATCCCGGGCTCTGTCTCCTTCAGGTTGACGAAACCGGCGTCGAGGTGAAAGACATTGAGCTGGTGATGTCGCAGGCGAACGTGTCCCGAGCGAAGGCAGTCCGTGCCCTGAAGAACAACAGTAACGATATTGTAAATGCTATAATGGTGAGTGCTGGCCTGGCGCCCGCGGAGCGGGGAGGGGGGTGCGTGGGACGTCCCTGGGGGTGGATGTGCAGAGCATAGTTCCCTGCTACTGCGTGAGCTCGGGGCCGTGAGCGGAGGGGACGTTCCTCCCGCCCGCAGCCGTGGCACCGACCCCTCTGTGGGGCTCCTTGCCACCAGCGAGCCTGGCTCCTAACGAGCCTTTCTTCTCTCTGCAGGAGTTGACGATGTAGCTGCCAGGGGGAGGAGCCTTTTTTGGTGTTTCAGAGAAAAGTAAAATGCAACTAAATTTAAAATTTGTACTATTTCTATCCATTAATAAAAGTTGTGGCTTATTGTTGGTGAAACACTTTGTGCTCTCTGCTGGCTTTGCTGCCCTCCCCTCCCCGGTAGCCGAGGCCCCAGGGTGGAGCCTTCCTCCCGGGAAGATCTCGGCCCCGATAGCCTGTCCCGGAAGAACACCTGCCCGTTCCCTCATTTCCTTCCTGTCCGAAGGTTGGCTGGCCGTGAGCCCCGGCGCCAGCGCCGTGCCGGGACGCTGGGCTCAGCCTGGGCTGTCTCCCTCCATGGGTGGCGGGAGGCGAGGAGGAGTCTGCTGCTGGGTGTCGTCTCCTTCATCCCCCCCAGGGGGGCTTCTCCCTCGCTTCCCTGCAGCCGTGGGACAGGGGTGGATCGGGACATCGTGCTCCGTCCAGCCTGATCCGCAGGGACCCGTCTGGGTTCAGTCCTGCCTTTTCACCCTGATGCTTTGCTGGATCTGTGCGGCGCAGCAGGGCTGAGCGGCAGCAGGGGTTCCCTGCTCGCAGGGGAGCAAGCCGCGATCCGCCCTCCTGCGGCCCCGCGTCTCACAAAACGCAGAGGCCGGAGCTGGGAAAATGGGCACTGCGCT
>NW_009260177.1:12711-13548 GCF_000687185.1 Egretta garzetta | reverse complement strand
GTTCGAAAAACTTCCCTGCGGCGGCCTGGGCGCTAACCCACGCTGCCCGTGGGAGCTGAGCCTCCGTGGGAAGGGGCAAGGAGCTGAGCTGCCGGATCTCCTCTCTGAGCGTGGCCGGCGTGGCCTCCCGCGTATCCTGAGCGGAAACCTGCGCTCTGAAGGGCCTCGACGCTGCCGGAGCGCCCGTGCCGTGCTGGGGAGTCCTAATTAGCTGGCGCCGCTGTAATTCTATTGAGGCTGCTTCAGTGACCCAAAAGCGGTGTACGCGCGTCGTAACAGAGCTCCAGTCCGCGTGGATGCTCTCTGGCGATGTAAACGGAAGAGGAGCTGAACTCTGCAGCGTGCGTGGTGTGATGGTTTTAGGAGTGAAACCTGGCTGTTAAGGAGGAGGCATGCTGCCCCGAAGCCGATGGCAGTGTTGCTCGCTGGATTTCCACGTGCTTGGCTTAAGTGACTGAAGGTGGTGGCACTTTCCTGCCCCAGGGACCGAGGAAGGCGTCACCTCTGGGTGAAATGGCCAATGTGACCGGTAGCTTTTTGCCCCCTCGTCCCCAGCGAGGCGTTTACGTCAGCGCAGCTGTTCTGAAACTGAATTGCGGGGCTGCTTCATCTCAATGTGACCGAAAGTGAGAAGGATGTAGTAAAGTTGGAGTTTTTCATTTAGCATCTATAGAACACATAGTCTCCAAATGACAGTGATAGCGCATCCCACTTAATTGTAGTCTGAAACAAGTTTTTTTTAATTAAAAAAAAAAAAAAAGCCTTTCTGGGGCATATAAACGACAGCAAAGCCAGCTGTGTAGAACAGGTTCCTTACTGCTGTCTGGGCAGAAGTCT
>NW_009260177.1:10048-12680 GCF_000687185.1 Egretta garzetta | reverse complement strand
GTAGGAATTGTCAGGATACTTTCCGGGAAGCAAAGGTGGGCTTTCAGTGGGCGCAGTCTACGGCGTGGACAAGGAATCACGAGGACAGGTTTGGAAACTTCTTGAATGGCACTGAACCGCCGGCAGGAAGACTTGAGGCTCCGCTCGTGTGAACAGCGTGTAAGAAGCTGCTTCTGTGCCCGTGGAGACCGGGGCATCCGCGCCACCGCTGCAGCTCCTGGCGTCGCGGGCAGCCCATCGCGGGGTCCCCGCAGGTTGGACGGAGAAGTGAGGTCTCTCGGGTGAAGCTGAGCCTGTGCGTCGCCCATCAGCGCCAAACTGCTGCTGTGAAGCTTCTAGAACCTGTTCTGCGCTACCGTTGTCACTGTCTTCTGAAGGGGGTGACCAGAGATGGTCAAATGCGGATGCGCGGTGGCCGTACTGTTAGGAAGCCACCAAAGCGTGCGGGTGGCAGCAGAGGTGGATTTGACAGAAGAAATCCTTGCTGAATGTGGAATGCGGGCGACGTCTTCCCTGGGCTGCACATGGTTTATTGCTACTCGGGATGTAGCGTGTTTAAATTCAATTCTCTGTTTCAAAGAAATCTGAATCCCATTAGGACGCGGGGATGATAAATAACCGAAGCGCGTGCTCAGACTGCTGCTGCTGGCATAAGGCTGAGGTCCCCTGGGATGAGTTTGGTTGAGCAAGCAGGAGGAGACGTTCAGCTCCCTGTGTAAGAGGTGCCTGTGCTGAGGAGTCCTGGCAGTGTTTCTCGGTGCCTGTAAGAAAACAGAAATTTTTCTGTGGGTGCAGGGGGGAACCATCTCGCAAGTGCTCGGAGCACGGGCACCCTTCGCCATGGGCTTCCATGCATGCAGTTGCTTCCTAGGAATCTCCCTGTGGGCAGGCAACGCAAATGAGCTATGACTTCCGTCTCGTCCGTAACTTTGGTTAGCAGTTCCAATGTGACCTGCATCACGGGTTTGAATGGTAAGTCCTGACTAAAGTGCTTCACGGGCGGCCAAAGGAAGGTTTCCATCCGCCCTCTGGGAGGAGGAGAGATTTGAAAAGCAGATAAAAACAAGAGGCAACTCCAGCATAGCTTTAGCTACAGTAGGCATGTTAGGCTGGTAAGTATCTGGGGAGGCAGCGTATATTTAGTGTTAGAAACACGAATTACGTCCTAATGAATTTACTTTGCTCTCCTTCATTCCTCTCTGTAGCTCGGATGCATGCAAGGTTTCCTTCAGCTCTAGGATAGTGTTTGGAAGTGCTGTGAACAGGCTATTGGTGCCACAAAAACCCTGATCTTGGCAAAGATACCGAGGTCACGGCCAAACCAAAGCTACGAGGCTGAGGAATGCGTGCGGCTCCCTGGGAAGGCCGGAGATATCTCCATTGACATTGAAAATGTTTGCGGAGCGTTAGTGCTATTCTTTTTTTCGTGAGCAGGGACACTGAGATTTCTGTTCTGGTAACAGCACACTTGAGTGATGTACCGAGGTCTGCGCAGTGGGGTTTTGTCTTCCAGCGGCGTGAGGAATGGCTGCCCAAAAGCAGAGGGAACAGAGCAGGTTGTTTCTCATCTACTCTTTTTTTTTTTTTTTTCCTGAGAGTCATTCCCTATTAGAAGAGGAAACTTGTGTCCAATAAGGAATTACATATACCAGAGCAAGAAAATTGCTGCTCTGCTCTTGTACTTTACCTGAGTAAGTAGAGGCGTTTCCTAAAAATGGAGCATTTCTTAAAAATGCTGCTAGAAGGGAAAGCATTAGCGGTGCGCCCAGTGGGACAGTATCATGCTCGAAACTAAAGGTTGCATTCAGAAACTACTTGGGTTTTAAGCTCTCAGAAGTTAAATGCTCTGTTACTGGCCTCTGATCTTCTGGTTTTCTGCACTTAAAATGGGTGCTAATGCTGGAAGAGGCAGTCGTGGCCGCTTCTGCAGCTGTGCGGGCCTCTCCTTGAGCTGGCACCAGTGTCTGTACAGCTGAACAGCAGAGTACTTGTAGTGCTGATGGGGCTCGATGCCGGCTGGGCTGGGTTTTCCCCGGGCTGGGTCCCGATTCTCTTCCTACACAGATGGTTCGGGTGGGAGCGGGGCAGGAACAAGCCGTGGGGTGAGGCCACGGGGATTCTTTGGGGAGTGGTGCAGCGCTCAGTGAGGAACTTTACTGAATGTGTCTCAGTTCCACATCAAGAACTGAATCGGTTGATGATCACGTGAGTCAAAATCTGTTCTGAAAGTTTAGCAATGGTCACCTTAAACGCTCTGAAAAGGTAAGTACTCCTTTGTCAGGTCACTGTGCTGTAGTGCTTAGGGCACGATTCAGAGATCAAACATCCGCTCCTCGGGGTGTGAAGTGGAAGCTGCTCTGTCACATACGGAGAGGAACATTGCCTTTCTTTGTGTCCTCGTGTGCTTCAGCTTCCTGTAGTCAGTGGAGTTGCAATAAATGTCAGGGCAAGTGACCATCTGGCTTGCAGCGTTTATCCTCAGCCCGACTTTGAGGTCTTCTCTGCAGGGGCATTAGCTATGAAATCCCAGCTTTGACCTTGCCCCTCTGGGCGATAGCCGAAGTGTGAGAAGCACCCGTGGCTACCTGTGCCTTAGCAACAGCCGCTCCGGTCGGGTGCGCTGTTGCGTTGT
>NW_009260177.1:4073-9417 GCF_000687185.1 Egretta garzetta | reverse complement strand
CAGAGGAAGTTTTTTTCTCATTTCCTTTTTTTTTTTTTTTTTTTTTTCCTGAGAGTCATTCCCTATTAGAAGAGGAAACTTGTGTCCAATAAGGAATTACATATACCAGAGCAAGAAAATTGCTGCTCTGCTCTTGTACTTTACCTGAGTAAGTAGAGGCGTTTCCTAAAAATGGAGCATTTCTTAAAAATGCTGCTAGAAGGGAAAGCATTAGCGGTGCGCCCAGTGGGACAGTATCATGCTCGAAACTAAAGGTTGCATTCAGAAACTACTTGGGTTTTAAGCTCTCAGAAGTTAAATGCTCTGTTACTGGCCTCTGATCTTCTGGTTTTCTGCACTTAAAATGGGTGCTAATGCTGGAAGAGGCAGTCGTGGCCGCTTCTGCCGCTGTGCGGGCCTCTCCTTGAGCTGGCACCAGTGTCTGTACAGCTGAACAGCAGAGTACTTGTAGTGCTGATGGGGCTCGATGCCGGCTGGGCTGGGTTTTCCCCGGGCTGGGTCCCGATTCTCTTCATCCCACAGCTACACAGATGGTTCTGCTGGGAGCAGGGCAGGAACAAGCCGTGGGGTGAGGCCACGGGGATTCTTTGGGGAGTGGTGCAGCGCTCAGTGAGGAACTTTACTGAATGTGTCTCAGTTCCACATCAAGAACTGAATCGGTTGATGATCACGTGAGTCAAAATCTGTTCTGAAAGTTTAGCAATGGTCACCTTAAACGCTCTGAAAAGGTAAGTACTCCTTTGTCAGGTCACTGTGCTGTAGTGCTTAGGGCACGATTCAGAGATCAAACATCCGCTCCTCGGGGTGTGAAGTGGAAGCTGCTCTGTCACATACGGAGAGGAACATTGCCTTTCTTTGTGTCCTCGTGTGCTTCAGCTTCCTGTAGTCAGTGGAGTTGCAATAAATGTCAGGGCAAGTGACCATCTGGCTTGCAGCGTTTATCCTCAGCCCGACTTTGAGGTCTTCTCTGCAGGGGCATTAGCTATGAAATCCCAGCTTTGACCTTGCCCCTCTGGGCGATAGCCGAAGTGTGAGAAGCACCCGTGGCTACCTGTGCCTTAGCAACAGCCGCTCGCGCTGGGTGGCTGTTTGCTTTCTCCCGGAATGCAGGCGTGCGGTTGTGGGCTTGGCCTGAGTTGCCAGGAGAAAAACTGAAAGCGGTGGGGAGCCCACGGCCAGGGCGTGCCGAGCCGGGGCCGCTCTCACCAGCCGGTTGAGTATGGCCGCACCCGAGTGTTGCAGGTGAGTTCTTGCTGTAGAACCGCGCACGCACAAGAGTTGGTCAAGAGTCCTGCAGCGTTTTTGGGTGCCCTGGACAGGCTGTTGCTTGTTGGGGTGGTTGCACAAAGGCAGAAGGTTACTCAGGTGGTTGTGGAAAGCCAGAAGGTTACCGAGGAGCATGGGATGCTGTTTTTCAGTAGTGATGTCCAAAACTGGGCTTTTCAGCAGTTGTGCGTTGGGGTTCTAATGCTTTGGGTGACAAAAGCACAACTAAGGCTGCCTCTGCAGCTGTTAGAGGTGACTGGTAGCTCATCTTGGAAGTTTGTCATGGTTTTGATTGCTGTAACGCTTATTTTGGTGTCTCAAGTTTTGATAGCTCCCTCTAGGAACATCACCTCAAGCTTTTGGGGGGCGATATGTGCCGAATGCGTTGTAACTCTTCATTATTCACATCTTTTTTTCAGCTGTGAGTGCCTTTTAAAGGTTGTTAATAATAAGCTAGGAATGCCTCAGGAGCAGTGTAAGGAGAGCTGCTGTTAATGTTCACCGGCAACGCGGATAAAAGATGCGAAACTGGATTTGAACTCCTCTTTAATGGTCTGTTCACAGGCAGCCTGCTTCTGCGAAGTGGTACGACCGAAGGGACTATGTCTTTATTGAATTTTGCGTTGAAGACAGTAAAGACGTTAATGTAAATTTTGAAAAATCCAAACTCACGTTCAGGTAAGCACCTTGGGCCCAAGGCCTGGGGGGGGATAACACCAGAGGCTGTGCTGGTGCTAATGAGATGACGTTTTCCTTAAAGTAGCAAGTTCTGTTAATGAAGCCTGTTTGTTCCTTAAGACCCCTGCTAAACACCAGCATTTTTTTCTCTTAACAGTTGTCTTGGAGGAAGTGATAACTTTAAACATTTAAACGAAATTGACCTTTTTAATAATATTGATCCAAATGTAAGTATCCTCTGGACTCCCCTCTTCCCGTGTGCTTGGTGCTGTATCCTGAAAAACACCGTCCGTTCTTTAGGCTGCTTCCCCTGCCGTGGGCGATTGTTCCTTAGGCCCCAAGAGCGTGCTCAGACTCGCATCTGTGAAGCATCTCTGGGTGGTGTTTTTCAGGACAAAGAATAAATTCATGGCTTAGGACAGACGGGTCTCATGTAAGCAATTAGCGACGATTGCACTAACGGATAGGTGCTCTCTTCTTTTTCAGGAATCAAAGCATAAAAGAACAGACAGATCTATCTTGTGTTGTTTACGAAAAGGAGAGTCTGGCCAGGCATGGCCAAGGTTAACAAAAGAGAGGGCAAAGGTGGGTTTGGGCTCCTTGGTGGCCAGGGCGGTAGCACCTCTTGCCTCCCCCGGTTTTTAATTTTGTTTCATATTTGGGTCATGTTTAAATTACGAAGCAGTTAGTGGGTCACTTACTGTGCTTCTGATAAGAATGGTAGCTCTTATTAACCTTCCTTTATCTGAGCAGTAACAGCTCGTTACTCGCTTGTCCTTAAATAACTTCTTGTGTCGGTCTGCAGCTCAACTGGCTCAGTGTGGACTTCAACAACTGGAAAGACTGGGAAGATGATTCAGATGAAGACATGTCCAATTTTGATCGCTTTTCTGAGGTATGGGAAGAGGAGTACCTGGAGGTTTGGGCTTCCTTCTGGGCTGTGCGCAGGCAAGCAGGCACTGACAGCCGTAGGATGAGTCTTCCTTGACATTCCTGGTGCTTTCCTGGCTGCTGCTCTCTGCAGGCTCTGCTGGTTCGCTGGCGCGCAGCCGTTGCCAGCTTCACCCTGTGCCGTGGGCTGTCGGCACGGCAGTGACATGTCCAGTTTGTGCTTGCTATCAAATATTAAGTGAATGCCTGTCCTGTTGTAGATGCCAGCATGAACTCAGTGCGATGGTGGGTTGGTTTGCAAGGCAATTTAAATTTTTTTGTATGTTCACCTTGTAATTTCTGCGTAGGTGCAGCTGGCAGCTCTTGGTCGTAACAGTCATAACCAGTTTTTAGATTTTTACAGTGCTCCCCCAGCTTGTGTAGAGAGAGAGCGTAGCTGGCTTCACCCTGTAACATGGCCATTATCTCTCTGGAACAGATGATGAACAACATGGGCGGAGATGATGACGTAGACTTGCCGGAAGTAGACGGGGCAGATGATGTAAGTACTTTGTTTGCAGTAAAGAGATGCAGGGCTGGCGCAGCGCCCTGCGCATTCGCTGCTTGCTCGCTGAAGTCAAACTTGCATTCCCTCTTCAGCGCTGTTGAAAGTGCTGTTTTAAAACTGCAGCAAACCTTGTCTGGATAAACCATGGCATCTAGCAAAAGTCCCCTCCCTCCCCTCCAGCAGCGGTGCTGGGGGCCGTGGTGTCAGCGCTTGCGGTGCCCGGCCAGCTTGGTGTCACCCTCTGGAGCGACGGGTCTGTAGGCTCTGGCCAGTGAGGCCAAACTAAGCATGTCCTGAGGAACCTGGAGTTCCTCCAAGCACACGCTCTGACGGAGAGCACGCTTGCCACTGGACCTCCGCGAGGGCGTCTTGTTTGCTGGGTTAGCGGTGGTAGAGGGAAAAGCGCCTGCAAGCACAGCCTGCTCCAGTTTAATGCTGCTGCTTTTTTTCCAGGACTCACCAGACAGCGATGATGAAAGTAAGTTGACGTTCTCCTTTGTTTCCGCATGCTGTGCAGCAGCGTGAGCGCTCGCTGGATGCTCCTAGTGGAGCGAGAGCCTCGAGCAGGGCCAGCAGACGTTCCGTCCTGTCAGTCTTGCTAAATCCTGGCTGCGTGCTAACGCCAGTGCCTTGCCCGAGCGGTGTGAGACGACATAATCTAGCGAAAGCCTTTCCACACCAGCACAAAATACCAGTTTGACCTTCCCAGCCAGCTGCAGTCCTGGGGAGGCTTTGGCCTTAAGAGCAGCAGCGGGCACGTGCGGGGGCCACCAGTGTGCGTGGTGCTGGCCCTACTCGAGCAGCTTCTGCCTTTGCAGATCTTCCCTGCGAAGAGCCAGCTCCCTGCTTCGGGGCTGGGGTCGGAGGCCTTGAGCTGCCCCCCTGCCCTTCTTGGTGAGGGCTGGAGCTTCTGCTTCCGTCCCTGGGGATATAGTGGGGCTCCTGGTGGCTTTTTAAAAAAAAAAACAAACAAAAAAACCACCACCACCACAAACCCACCCACTAACGCTGTTCTTTTTCTCTCTAGAAATGCCGGATCTGGAGTAAGAAAAACTGTTGTCTTCAGGGTTTGGGGAAAGAACTTCATCACATTTCATAATTGAGATAAGAATTCCTGAGTTGATAGCCCTAAAGGGAGATCCTGCATCCTTTAACCCATTTTCAGTCCATTTTAAATGGCTTCACTGATGGTAGGTGTGTACCATTGCACGGGGCGGTCTAAAGCCACGAGAGGCAATAACGTTATGCATGAACCGTTTTCCAGACTTCCAAAACAAAACAAAACAAAACCAACCCCCTTGAGGTGTAGGCAATCGATACAGAACAGTTGCAATAAAGTTTACAGAGCCTCCTTGCCTCGTAGCAGATAAAATTACAATGGGAGAATCCTGAATTTACACCAGGTGGTAAATGAGCATTTTCCCTCCCCCCTCTGCGGCCCGAAATTGTACGGTTGTACCGGGAACAAAACTGGCTTGAACCAAGGATGGTGTCATTGGCTCACACAATTCCGCAGGCGCTGTGCGGTACCTCTGTGGTGGCTTCAGCTCTGTTTCCACTAAAGTTTGTACTGAAAAGGAAACCGATTTCTCCTCATTTGGTGTTTCATCGCGAGTCGTGTGCCCCCCGCCCCGCCGTAGGCGGCTGGCATCTGGCCCCCGGTTCTGTCTCCCCCTCTGGCTGCCCCGGGGCGCGGGGCCCTGCCTGGTTGGTGTTGCTCTACGTTTGACCAAATCCTATTTGCACTGTGGGTGTGGAAGCGAGGGGCAGACCCTGGGGTGTGCGCGGGCGGCTTCTAACTGGGCTGAAAAACCTCAATTTCTGTTCAGAGCAGCGGGGATTTTTTTTAATGTCTACATTCTTTCTAATAAACTGTTGAAGACTCCCTGGCTCTCCTTCCGCCTGGGCCCCTGGGTCTTCCGCGGTGGCCTTCTCGCCCGGCGGGGCAGCCCCGGTTCGCTG
>NW_009260177.1:1223-2742 GCF_000687185.1 Egretta garzetta | reverse complement strand
TGGGTGAGCATCTGCCGCAGAGGGGCTGCGGAGTGCAGGGGGGGGTCCTCCCGTGATGATGTGTCTCAATGACTTTCGTTCTCCTGAGCTTGCTGAAGCCACGGACTTTGATCTGAGGAGGAGGAAAATGGCTGCCGGGGGGCTCTGGCCTGCAGGGCTGCAGTTTGAGTGTGGCCCGGGCTCAGTTTTCCTCTGCGCTATTTTGTCCCTGGGTCCTGCTGCTGCTCTTGGTCCTCCTCCCAGCCGATTGTTCCCTTGGCAGGGCCTGGGGAAGCCACCAGCAGCTGTCCCCAGGGTCAGCTCGAGGGCGCTGCTGTGACACTGCCCTTGGGCCTTGGCAGGAGAGAACACCGTGCGCACAATCGCCATGGACGGGACAGAAGGCCTGGTGAGAGGGCAGAAGGTGCTGGACTCTGGCGCACCCATCCGCATCCCCGTCGGCCCCGAGACCCTGGGCAGGATCATGAACGTCATCGGGGAGCCCATTGACGAGAGGGGTCCCATCACGACAAAACAGTGAGTGATGCCCTGGCCAGGAGACGAACATCGTGCGGGGTCCGGAGGAAGGGGGGTGCAGGTTCTGGCATAGCAGATACGAGTGCGAACAGGGATGTGGCGCGTCCCTGCTGCACTGGTTCTGCTGGGCCCTGAGCTGGGACCGCACTCGCGTGGCCTCCCGCCAACGCCGTGGTCAAGGGGCTCGGTTCGGCTGCTCAGCTCCTCTCTCCGCATCTTGCTGCAGGTTTGCTGCTATCCATGCCGAAGCCCCCGAGTTCGTGGAGATGAGCGTTGAGCAGGAGATCCTGGTGACGGGGATCAAGGTGGTGGACCTGCTGGCTCCCTATGCCAAGGGTGGCAAGATCGGTGCGTTGGCCCCGGAGGAACAGGGGGGGTGTCTGGGGACAGGGGCACCCTGCCGGCCCCACTGAGCAGTTCCTGGGGGCTCGCACTGTGCCCCGACGGCTCAGGGCCAATCCCTCTGTAGTAGTTTCCTTCGCTGATGAGTAACCATTTGACTTTCGTTCTTCTGAGCTTGCTGAAGCAACGTTTATTGATCTGAGGAGGAAAGGGGTGGAAGGAGACACTGGGAGTAGCCGGATCGGCTTGGGGCTGAGCAGGATTCCCCTTCCCTCCCAGGTTTGTTTGGAGGTGCTGGCGTTGGCAAGACGGTGCTGATCATGGAGCTGATCAACAACGTGGCGAAAGCCCACGGTGGTTACTCGGTGTTCGCTGGTGTGGGGGAGCGAACCCGCGAGGGCAATGACTTGTACCATGAGATGATCGAGTCTGGAGTCATCAACCTGAAAGACGCCACTTCCAAGGTGTGCTGGGTCTCCCGCGGGGGCCGGGTGGGGTCCCGGCAGGCCCAGCGGCACCGTGCTAACGCGGGGGTCCTGCCTGCAGGTCGCCCTGGTCTACGGGCAGATGAACGAGCCCCCGGGCGCTCGCGCCAGAGTGGCTCTGACAGGGTTGACGGTGGCCGAGTACTTCAGGGGCCAGGGGGGCCAGGACGGGGTGC
>NW_009260177.1:0-538 GCF_000687185.1 Egretta garzetta | reverse complement strand
CGTCCCCTCCCGCCTCCCCAGGCCATCTACGTGCCGGCCGACGACTTGACTGACCCCGCTCCCGCCACCACCTTCGCCCACTTGGACGCCACCACGGTGTTGTCCCGCGCCATCGCCGAGCTGGGCATCTACCCGGCCGTGGACCCGCTGGACTCCACCTCCCGCATCATGGACCCCAACATCGTGGGCCCCGAGCACTACGACGTGGCCCGGGGCGTGCAGAAGATCCTGCAGGTGAGGGGGCCGGGGCCACCCCTGCAGGGATGCTGAGGGGGGGGGCACAAAGCCCAGCGCCAGCCCCTCACCCCCTGTCTCTCCCGCTCCCCAGGACTACAAGTCCCTGCAGGACATCATCGCCATCCTGGGCATGGACGAGCTTTCGGAAGAGGACAAGCTGACGGTGGCCCGGGCTCGCAAGATCCAGCGCTTCTTGTCACAGCCCTTCCAGGTGGCCGAGGTCTTCACCGGCCACATGGGCAAGCTGGTGCCGCTGAAGGAGACCATCAAGGGCTTCAAGCAGATCCTGGCAGCTGAGGTG
>NW_009260176.1:0-241 GCF_000687185.1 Egretta garzetta | reverse complement strand
GATAAAGGCAGTTTAATAAAGCAAAAGCAAAGGGCGCATATGGAAGCAAAGGAAAACAAAATATTTACTCTTTACTTCACATCACAGGTGACGTCCAGCCCCTTCCTGGGAAGTAGGGCTTCAATACTCATAGCGGTTGCTCCGGAAGGCAAACGTTATAATAACGAATGCCCCCCCTTCCTCCTCCTTTCTCTTTTATCGCTGCGCAGATGTCATATGGTATGGAATATCCCTCTGGTCA
>NW_009260175.1:207075-208120 GCF_000687185.1 Egretta garzetta | reverse complement strand
ACTACCAGCCAGTGGGACTGTCCCTACCCCGGTGCCACCAGCCAGGACATTGTTCCACACCCTGATGCCACCAGCCCGGACATTGTCCCCATCCACTCCCCCTATCCAAGGGGATTGTCCCTACCTTGATGCCACCATTCAGGGGGACCCTCCCTACCCTGATGCCACCAGACATGGGGACTGTCCCCACTCTGATGCCACCAGCCCCGGCTGAGTGTCCCCAACCTGATGGCCTCCAGGGCAAATGTCCCCACCTTGATGTTACCACCCAGCCGCGTCATCCGTCCCCATTCCACTTGGATTTTGGACACAGCTTGTTCCCGGTGAACGAAGCCTCATCCACCCCACCCAGAGCCTTTTACCCAAAACCCCCCAAACCCACCCCAAAACGCCCCCCCCACTCCACTTGGATTTGGGCCATTTTGCCCCATTTGGGCCCTGTTTTGCCCCATTTGGGTCCTGTTTTGCCCTATTTTGGGCCATTTTGCCCCATTTGGGCCCTGTTTTGCCCCATTTGGGTCCTGTTTTGCCCTATTTTGGGCCATTTTGCCCCATTTGGGCCCTGTTTTGCCCCATTTGGGTCCTGTTTTGCCCTATTTTGGGCCATTTTGCCCCATTTGGGCCCTGTTTTGCCCCATTTGGGTCCTGTTTTGCCCTATTTTGGGCCATTTTGCCCCATTTGGGCCCTGTTTTGCCCCATTTGGGTCCTGTTTTGCCCTATTTTGGGCCATTTTGCCCCATTTGGGCCCTGTTTTGCCCCATTTGGGTCCTGTTTTGCCCTATTTTGGGCCATTTTGCCCCATTTGGGCCCTGTTTTGCCCTATTTTGGGCCCTGTTTTGCCCCATTTCGGGCCCTGTTTTGCCCCATTTTGGCCCCATTTCAGCCCTGTTTCTCCCCATTTTTTTTTGAGATCTCCCCAAACACCCTCTATCCCATAAAAATAGCCTCAAAACAGAGGGAATTCCTCACCCGCCGGCCCTGACACCCTCTTGGCCGTGCTTCATGGGGCAGGCAGGGATGAACCTACCCCCCAAACCCCCCCCC
>NW_009260175.1:203444-203927 GCF_000687185.1 Egretta garzetta | reverse complement strand
GAGGGGCGAAACCGGGCATCCCACCCGGCTCTGAGCCCTGCGGCCCCCGGCTGCAGCGGGGGAGGGGGGGGATTTGGGGGTCCCAGGCTGCTGGGGATGGGGGTGTTCCCCAAACTTTTCCCTGAAGCGAACCCAGCGCTCCAGGAAATAAAAGATTGGGGGACAAGAGGAACATCAGTATTAACCCCATGCTGGGTCCCTAGATGCCAAGAATTGGACCCAAAGCGCAGCCCCACCCCCCCGCAAAGCCTTGAGCACCCCCACCCTGGGGGGAGCCCCCAAAACCACCCAGAGTTTGGATGGAAACTCCTCCCCAGCCACTTTCAGGGTTCATGGTCCCACCCCCAGGGCATCTGCCTGGGGTTTTGGGGCACCCGCCCATGGTTTTGGGGTACAAGGGGCCGCAACACAGGGATGCCCCCCCCCGCCGCCCCCCATCCACCCCGGCACAAGGGCGGCTGTGGCCCCCCACGCCGTAAATTT
>NW_009260175.1:202005-203322 GCF_000687185.1 Egretta garzetta | reverse complement strand
GGAGCAGCCACGGTGGTTTCAGCATCGAGGGGGGTGGGAGGTGGCACGATGCTTGTCACCTTCCGCAGCCGGGAGGGATCGGGATGGGAATCGCTTTGGTGATGGGATGTGGGGCTTGCGATGGGAATTGGGGCTTGTGATGGGATTGGGGTTGCAGTGGGAATGGGGTTGCGTTGGGAATTGGGTTGTGGTGGGAATTGGGGGTTGCGACGGGAATTGGGTTGTGAAGGGATTGGCATTGTGGTGGGAATTGAGGTTGTGATGGGATTGGGGTTGTGGTGGGAATTGGGGCTTGCAATGGGATTGGGGTTGCAGTGGGAACTGGGTTGCGGTGGGAATTGGGGTTGTGATGGGAATTGGGGTTGCGGTGGGGTTGGGTTGCGGTAGGAATTGGGGTTGCGGTGGGAATTGGGTTGCAATGGAATTGTGGTTGTGGTGGTTTGCTGAGGATCTCCTGGGGATGGGAAGGGCTCTGGGATGTGCGGCACCATGCCATCCATGCTTGGGCATCAAGACTCCAGCAGTGTCACCTCCCCGGTCCCTCAAGCATCCATATGGATATTGAGCCGCTCCAGGCATGGCTTTTGGACAAATGATATCACCCAATCATCCCCGTGAGGGACCTCCTGGGGTCAGGACCTCCAGGCTGGGTCCTGCCCTTTGCTCAAGGGACTTGGGGGTCAACAGACCCCAAAACTGCTGCAGCCGGAGCTTAGGATTTGGCCGGATGCTTCACCCATGGGGAAAATGCAACAGAAAGGAGATCAGCTCCACTGCAGCTCTGAAAGCCAGGGCCCCCCCCTTTGGAGGTGCTGGGAGGAACCCCACGGCTTGGGGACGCGTCTTCCATGGAGAGCAGCCCCCTCCACCCAGGAGGGCAAGGATTAGGCTAGGAAGCCCAGGGAAAGGTGGCCCAATGGACCAAGAGAAGGCCCTGGCCCATCCTCGCTCTACGCCAAGAGCCGGAGATCAGGGATTTACCCACTAAACCAAGCAGGAAGGCAGGAGTTCTCCGTCCAGGCATCGTATCGAGATGACCCCAACCGTCTCTTGGCAGCGGGATCGCTCCCTCTTTGAATCCACCTGGTCCGGGTCAATATTGGAGCCACTCGATGCCGGCTGGAGGCACCACTGGAACCTGCTGCGGAAACCAGTGGGGCCAGCGTGGGATCCGGGGACGTCCCGCCAAGCCTGGCTGCGGAGGGGAGGCAGGAAAAAGGGACAACTGTGAAATTGCAGTGGATACGACTCTCGTTTTCCTGCTTTTGGGAAGCCGGAAGGATGCCTTAGGGTGGGAGGGAAGGATGGCAAAGCGTC
>NW_009260175.1:199662-201945 GCF_000687185.1 Egretta garzetta | reverse complement strand
CCGATTCTTGGCAATAACCAGTGAAGGTTTTTGGCCGGCGCCTTTGCAGAATGGCACCACGCTCCCGCACGGAAACCCATCGGGGAGCATCGCTCTGCAACTCCCCGGCAGCGAGGAGCAGCAGCATCCGGAGAAGCACCGGCTGCTCCTTGTGTCCACCCCGATACCGGCAAGGTTTTGCAAGAAGCCCCCCCCTCAGCAAGCCCCCTCCTCGCCCTGTGGGGGGGACGGGGACGTGAATCACGGCCCGAAGGGCTCCTGGAGGCATCGGAGCTATAAAAGCTCGTTAGCAGAGAGTAGGGCAGGTAATTCCCGACTTCTAGGCACGGCTTTGGGAGCAGATGAATGGAGCATTGAGCCCCGGGAGTGGGAGACAGCGACGTGAGTATTTACAGAAGCCACGCGCGTGTTTGTGAGGAATGTCGGAGCCGCTCATAACCGGCCCTTTGGAAATAGCGGGCAAAAATCTTGCTCATGTCTAGGAATAAGGATACAGGAAGGAGGCAAAAAAGTCAATATGACCTGAAAATCCCCAGACTGGGCCGGCCAGGCAGGCCGGGCAATGTGATTTATTCTATTAATAAGCCAGAAAGAAGGGCAGGAATAAATGCTGAATGCATTTTTGGTGGCCGCAGAGGGCTGGGAGCCGGGCAGCCGGGGAGGGGGTGGGAGCCTCTTCGGGGTCCCGGCACAGACGAGGCACAAGCCGCCTTTGACAGGGCCATTTTCTCCCTGGCTTTTTTGGGAGCGGGGAGCCAAGGAAAACAAGGGACGTGTTGATTTTTTTGCTGGGACATTGTAAGGGGCTCTTTCAGCCCAGAACCACTGTTCCGAGTGGGGCGGCGGGGGCTGGAAGCTCCTTCCCAGGGGTGGGAAGGGACGAAGCCCTAAAGCAGGTTACTGGGACAGGATCCCCATTCCCAACAGGGACAGGAGGGAGAGTTGGGCGGAGAGGAACCTGATGGAGTTCAACAAGGCCAAGTGTTGGGTGCTGCCCCTGGGGAGGTGGAACCCCATGCACCAGGACAGGCTGGGGGCTGACCTGCTGGGAAGCAGCTCTGCCCAGAGGGACCTGGGAGTCCTGGGGGACAACAAGGTGGCCAGGAGCCAGCAGGGTGCCCTGGTGGCCAAGAAGGCCAATGGCACCCTGGGGTGCATCAAGAGGAGCGTGGCCAGCAGGGCGAGGGAGGTTCTCCTCCCCCTCTGCTCTGCCCCAGTGAGACCCCACCTGGAGCACTGGGTCCAGTTCTGGGCTCCCCAGTTCAAGAAAGATGAGGAACTCCTGGAGAGAGTCCAGGGGAGGGCAACAAGGATGATGGGGGGCCTGGGGCATCTCCCCTAGGAGGAAAGGCTGAGGGAGCTGGGCTTGTTCAGCCTGGAGAAGAGAAGGCTGAGAGGGGATCTCAGCACCACGTACAAATATCTTAAGGGTGGGGGTCACGAGGAGGGAGCCAGACTCTTCCCAGTGGTGCCCAGCGCCAGGACAAGGGGCCATGGGCACAACCTGAAGCACAAAAGGTTCCAGTTGAACATGAGGAAGAACTTGTTGACTTGGAGGGTGCCTGAGCCCTGGCCCAGGCTGCCCAGGGGGGCTGTGGAGTCTCCTTCTCTGGAGATCTTCAACCCCCGCCTGGACGCTGTCCTGTGCCCCCTGCTCGGGCAGGGGGGTGGCATTGGGTGAGCTCCCGAGGGCCCTGCCAACCTGGCCATGCTGGGATTCTGTGAACTCACCACCTCCAGGAAGCAGCAAAGGCGACAACACCCAGCAGGCACCCGTAAAGGCCTTTTGACTCCAGCTCGCGGCAGCTCTGGCTCCTTCCTCCAACAAATTGGGCTAAAAAACCCCCTTCTGGGGAGCGCCCGAGCCTGCCAAGAGCGATTTAGTTGAACTAAAAGGGTGAATTACGCAAATGCAGCCTTCCCTGAGCACCGGCCGCTCGCTCCTGCGACAGGGGGACACAGGTTTATTTAATACCGAATCACGACACACGCACAAGAAGAGAAAAGATACATTAATTATTATTTTTTTTTTTTTTCCCTCAGGTCTTTACTTGCAGTAAAAGATAGAAAAAGGTAGGAAATGAACTCGGTATAAAACACAGAGAGGGGAAAGGGGAGTACAAACCAGCCTACGAAGGACACAACCCGGGGGGTAGTGGTGAAGGGGGGGGGAAAAAAGGGAGATTTTGTACAAAACTACGGCTTACAGGTAGAGAAAAATGTATAAAATATCCCTCCCTCTCTGGAGACGAAAATACAAAAGTGGGCGTTATTTCATCCTTT
>NW_009260175.1:189551-199121 GCF_000687185.1 Egretta garzetta | reverse complement strand
CCCCCACCCCCCAATGCATTCGCTGACTTTGTTCTTTGTCGCCCCGGAAAAAAGAATGAGGTTTGGAAATATTTACAAAACAATTCAGGGGCGAGTGGGCTTGGCGGGTTTGTACCTGAATTTCCGTAAACAGTTGATGCTAAAAGAACCAGGAGACCAATTCCTCGGGAATTAAACCCAACGACTCGGCGTAGGCGGCCATTTAAAGCAATGGCTTTGGGAGATGCCCCAGCTCCCGCCTGGCCCCCTGGAGGGACGCCCGACCTGCCTCCAGCCCCCTGCCTGCCTCTCCCAAGCCCCCCGCCAGGCTGTCCCAAGCTCCGAGGGTCCCCAGTTCTGATCTTAGGGGAGGTGAGGAGGGGCAGAGTTAGGGAGGGGTGAGAGAATGCTGGCGTTGAGGGCAGTGGGGAGAGAATACAGGGGCAGAGGAGACAGAAAAATCGTTCCTCTACAAGAAACCCCTCCCTCCGTCCACCTCCAAAGGGGATTTTTTGCCCACCTGACTTTGAGCTCTCCCAGCACGCGAAGCATCCAGAGCCTTCCCCTCCTCCGAAACCCGGCCTCCCCCACCCAAAGCGACGCCATCGGCTCAGCAAAGCCGGCAACGAAGAGAGGCAAAAAGCAGAAAAAAGTTTTAAAAGTTCCGAAGCTGCCCCCTTCAAGTCTCAGCACCTGAAATTGCTCGTAAAAACAGGGCTTGGAATAGAAAGAGAACCCAGAAAAAAGGAGAAGAAAAAAAAAAAAGGCAAATGTGCTTCTGACCCTTTCTATTGCGTGTTGGTCCGTGAGTGGGGTTTTCTATCAAAAATATGATACAGAGTTCACTTGCGACGTCTTTGACGGAAGCCCCGGGCAGGTCCCCGCCTGCCACGGCTCAGGCTGCGGAGCGGGGCAAATCCGGGCACTTCTGAGAGAACCTGGCAAGGAAGCGGCTGGGGGCGCAGCGTCATCATAACAGCTTGCGGTGAAGGATTTCCCAGGCCATTCGCTTTCGGAAATAGGGCATGTGTTGCTTTTGGGGAGGAACAAAGGAGAGAGGAGAGAAAGAAAACGGACATCAGCGAGTCTGTGGCTGCTGGACCATGCACGGAGCAGCCGCTCTCCTGGGGGGGGATTTTTTAGTGGGGCCTGTCTGGGGGGGGGGGGGGGGAGTATGGGAATTTACTTCCCGATTATGGAAAACAGGACAGCGGATGAGATCGAGGTGATAACGTAGCTCTGGCGATCCTCTCTAATAATTAGGAGTAAAATATTCACGCACGGGATATTCTGCGGAGGCTGACAATGTTAAGTAATGCTGAAATTCCCTGGGATTTGGGCTACAAGGCCCCACCTCCTTTACCTGCTGGGGGGTTGGGGGCTTTCCCCAGCTGCATCGGTGACGTGCTCCATGGGTTTGAGCACAACGGAAGGCCCGAGGATGGCTTTAGAGGAGTAATTACTGCACGGTGTGTGAGGAACCCCTGCAGTGCCTTGCATGGGGCTCCACCCCAAGGAGCAGCAGTACGATCCCCGCAGGGGTTGGGGAGAGGACTTTAAACCCACAAAGGGCATTTTGGGGGAAAAAAAAAATAAAAAAAAAAATCAGAATACGCACAAAGGAGCGGCACGCGCTCGGCTCTCCCCAAGCTGAAGGGGCAAGGCCAGGGCGGGGTTTACCTGGGTGAAGTTGATGGGCTTGTCTTTGGTAATGCAGTCGGCGTATTTGCAGGCGAACATCCCGCAGTCGCTGCCGTTCATCTGCTGCGGGATCTCCTTTAAGGGAAAGGACACAAAAACCCAAACGTCGTTTTTCCCGAGGAAAGCGGTCCGCGCTTTCCAGCTTCTACGGGTGAAGAGCTCCAAGGGCGGGGCACCCCTGCCACAGCAACGCCTCCCTACTTCCCGCAGAGGTCGGGGTGGCCAAGCTGCAGCAAAGCAGCCCGCCACTGAGGATCTGGGATTTGTTCACCCCCTAGAGTCACCACGAGAACTCGTCCGTCGGGAAAACCAGCCAGGAAAGGCGCAACTAGGGCCAAAAACAAAAGCAAGGACCAAGTGTGAGCCCTTCTCCGAAGCCCCGACCGCACAGACCCACCTGGCTTTTCTTACTCAGCAGCGACCAGCCGTTAGCATCAAACTCCTTCCTTTTCTTGTCAAGACTTTCTTGTTTTAAGTATTGCCTGTGGGAACAAGAGAACAACGCGAGCTTACTGAGAGGCCCGGGGGGGAGCAGCCCGTGCCCCGCACGTCGCTTTACCCAAGACACCCTCTGCCACGTTTGCAGAATTAATGCAAAAAGAAAGTCCGATAGTTTCGTCTCCGTATTGGCCATTTCAAAGAGGGCTCTACAGACCCCAAGGCTTTGAGGCGGTCACAAGAAGGACCAAAGCGAACTTAAAAACTCATCCATAAAAAAAAAAAAGTACCAGCCAAGCAGAGTCAAACCCACAAATAAACCAGGGAGAACAAATCTAATTCATCGGAGAGCGGCTCACGGCAGAGAAAAGCTCCGCAGCCAGTGGGCTGCCTCAACGTTACACTCGAGGAGAGCTGAACTCTGTTGGTGCGCTGGGACCAGGTGCCTCCTGCCTTTTGAGGATCTTATTTAGCATAAAGCAAATTTGTCACCACCCTAACAGCATCCCAGCAGCTCTGCAACAATCGCCCTGTGTGTAGAGAGTCAAAACCCGCCCCCCCCCACCACCACAAAGCTCCTCTCCAGGCTGGTGGTGGGTTGGGCTCACTGGCAGTCGTCCTCCCGGAGCTCCTCTCCCAGGTTTCCCTTCCACACTTGGTTCGATTTCTTCTTGCCACAGCTGAAGGCAGATGGCAAGTGCTTTCAGGGAGGGGCAAGCTAGGGAAGATGACCCTGATTTTCTCCAATAAGGTCCAAGGGGATGGAGGGGAGGCAGCCCTGGGAAAAGCCACAGCACCGTCCTCTCCGAGATGCTTCTACAGGGGTTGAGTCAAGCAGGGAGCACAAGAGCCAGCGTGGCAGGGGTGGGATGTCAGACACCTCTTGCAGGCCTTCAGCAGAGGGAGAAGAGCCCCAGAGCCAGTCCCATTCCAGTTCCTAGAACCAGAGGAGGAGGAGGAGAGCTCACAGGTGCTGGCCCATCTCCTCTGCCCAAAGAGGCTCCCACCAGTTTGGCCTAAATGAAGAAGAGAAGAGTGGGGTGGGTTTTTCTTCCTGCCTCCTTGAAAAAGCTGAGAAGTTCTACCAAGACCATGCCCAAGCAACCGCCCCGCGTTTTCCCTTGCAGATATGAACACCTTGAACCATTCCCTTCACTGAGAAGTACAGAAAGGGGTGCTCAGGAAGGACAGGGACATAAAAGGTGGAGTAGAGGGAGCCCAAGGAGACGAGGCAATGGGCCCAAACCATTCCTAAGGGCCCTAAAGAAGCCCCTCTCCATTGGCTGCCGGTGTCATTAAGTGACATTCAGCTTTGCAGATGCCTTCTGCTCATCTTGGTTACCAAAAGGCCCAGGCAGATCTACAGAAACCATCTCCTTGATGTTTGGCATCTCCTCCAAAGAGCCCGAGGAGCCTTCTCGCTGTCACGGCAGCGATGAGAAAGTTTGGAAAGGAAAAGCAAGGGATTAGATGCTGCTGGCTCGAATGGAGGGGTCAAGGGAGCATCTGGCGCGACGAGGGAGGCGGGTTTGGCCGCCAACACGGGGAGATGTGCCATCGTTGGGAAATCTGATCCACAAAGACTTGGCTAAATCGCATCTTGCTGTTAGTAAACGCCAAAACGCGGTGGGAGAAGGGGGTGATGCGACCTGCAGACGAGCCTGGAAGATGCAGGGTTTGAACCTGCTGCCGCTCAGGGAACTTTTCCTCTGTCAAAACTTTAAAGAGCTATCAAAAAAAAAACTTTCCTGGGCTGAAGAGTCCCTGAAGGGTCCCTGAAACCCCCCCAGGGCCGCTGAACCAAGCATTTGAAGCGACAGCAGAACCACCCAGCAACATCCCATCGTGGCTACAGCTCCATCCTAGCGACGGCGTCTCTAGAAAATAGCCAGAAATAGGTTTTGCTGGATGTGAGAGCATCAAGGAAGGGAGGCTCCCTCCTGGCAGTCCCCCGGGGCCTCGATCGGGTCCAGACGAGCATTTTCTAACCAGCCTTCATTAACCGGCGGCGCGCTCCCAGCCCGGCTCCCCAGCACAGGGCCTGCTGGCTGCCAGCCACTGCTGTAATTGCTCTTGGGAAGCTCTTTGCTTGGCTGCTTTGACTCGGCTGCAGGTTGGGCAAAACAAGATCAGCAGGGGGGAAATCTCAGAAGAAAAAAAAAAAACAAAAAAAAACCAACCCCCAACAAAAAACCCCACCCTTTCACCGGCCGCGAGAAGTCTCCACATCTCATTTCCAAATAAAAACCTAACAGACGGAGAAGAAACTCCTGGCCATGAGTTCAAAATAAGGGCAAGCTCAGCCTCCAGCACAGAGGCTGGAGGAAGGGAGCAGACCGTCCACACCACGATACAAACACGGTGAAAACGTTAATTAATTAAACGGCCTCATTTCAATTGCAATTAAAAACAAAAACAAAAAAAAAAAAATCCTGGCAATTCCTGCCTACTACTGAACCCGCTTGAATCCCCAGCTAAAAAAAGAGCAGCGGCACACGGCCCACAACGTTCTGCCCGTTAAGAGACGGGGAGTGAAGCTCTGCGGGTAAAGAAAAGGCCGTGTCGCTTGAGGAACGGGGACGAGCCTCCAAGCAACGTCTCTGCACGGGCCAGATCCACACATACGGTGTGGGGGTGGAGAGAAGATGTGAGCGCGAGACTCGTCTGGCAGACGGGGGAGAAACCGGTGAAGCTTTAAGGGCGCCGGAGCGTCAGGAGATAAAGCCATCAGGTGGCTTCTGCACATCCAGCTTTATCTCCGACCACCACAAGCCGCAGCTGCGCCGCTGACACGTGCACGAGCAGCCAGGGAATTCTGAGAGTTGTTTTCTAGAAGAACTAAGGAATAATTCACTACGCGCGGTTCACGTTAGCTGTGACTGTCACCCGTGAGGCTTTCCTAAAAGCAGGCTCCAGCAATCCAGCACACGGCCGTCGGTGAACACCAGACGAAATACGGCGCCGGTCCTGCCTAGGTAACAGCCAGAACCACCTTTTAGGAGGAGGGTGAAAGAAAACTACTTCAAATCGTGAGACGACTGTGGGAGGCGGAATTAATCAATGAACTTTGTCAGGACCTCAAGGAGAAATAGCTCGAAGGCAGAATTTTTAAGCAGAATTGCATGCCGGATCAAAGCCCCGCATGCCTGAGACGCCCTAGCGTACACTACAGGCTTTTAACCTCCTTATCCTCAACCTGAAAATGGGGTTTTTGCTCTCTACGATGCTCAGACGCAGACACAAAAACCTGACCGGGCGCCTCGGGGAATCGGTGAAGTCAACTCCACGGCATACTGCTAAATATCCCAGAGCCTGGAAGTAAAGGGCAGGTATGGGCGAGCACGTCGAGAGCTGCTGCTAGCGGGAGATAAGAAGATCTCACAGGCGTGCATCGCTTTGTGCACTCTATCCCCTAAGCTTCCCTCCAGCCTCGGTACGCTAGAATCGAGTTTTTTTTTCACTAATTTTAACGGTTACGTCTGCCCCAGCCCACAGACCCTGCCAGCAGCGCTGAGCTACCGAGCACTGCGTCTCCCTAGGAGAAAGCCCATCGAAACAGCGGCAGCTTTCTTAAAATCCTCCCCAGGTCTTCAGACCCAAGCGTTGTGAAAGCCCAGACGCCGAAAACGAGCACGGCAGCCAGCAAACCACGTGTGCCTGTGGTCCCTACTTGCTCCCAGCCTGGCCAGCAGCCCTGGTATTCCATCAGTTGCCTTCCCTGTGCCTCAGTTTCCCTCCTCTGTACAGTCTGGTTAACGGTACGACACTCACCACCTTTAGGAAGCTCTAAAGATTGAAAGCATGAAAGGGTCACTAACCATGAATAGGACCTCCGTCCCTTCTTCCCGGTGTGATCCTCCCACTGCATTCAACCAATAAAAGCCTCCTAAAAGGAAACAGAGGGAAAACAATTACGTCCAGGACGACAGCGACCTGAAATCCCGGCTCTCTACCACTCACCCTGCGTGGCCGAAACACCTCGTATCCTCTGGTACTCCCTACTACCAGGCTGGGGACCTTGCTTCCTCATCCCAGACCCCTAAACAAAGCTTGGGCAGGACTCCTGGGTCCCCCTCTCGCCTCCCAGGCGGTTCATTTCACCAGACATCCCTGCTTTTTGCCTTGGAATCAAGGAAATTCAGGCTGAAAGGAACTGATTGCACTCAGACCATCCCTGCCCCTAGGCAGGCCAGCACCGGTTCTTGATGAACGCAGAGGCACGAGCCACACAGCGAAGCTCAAGAGACGCGGCCCCAAGCCATTTCCAAGGATTTTATATTTTTCTTTTCCCTTTCCTCCCTTTAGACCGTCACAGACCAGGGAAACCACCAGTTTTTTACAGTTATTTAAATGAACCTGGTGCACACAGAGACCGCAAAGCACCTGAACTGGAAAACAAAGGTGCTAAACAGACTGGAAATGGCATTTGCCTCCTGTCTGCCTTTATCATTACCCACATTCTTTGACTGAATGAGTGACACCTCCCCTGACACACTCAACCTCATGCCAGAAGACTCGGGATCAGGTTCCCAAGTCAGCATCGGAGCAAAGCCGAGACGAGAAACAGAATCGACGGCCGAGCCAGGGTCAACGTCGGAGCGAGGGGAGCTGGCGACTGCGTTTCGTAAATCACTTTGCAATCTGATTTGTATCAAGCCTGACAGCCCTATGTGACTTAGGGACCTAAGGGAGGGGGTTCCCCCCCCTGCCCCGCCCTTGGTAGCTCATTTTTAATGCCACCCCATTCAGGAGCAGCTTCCAAACATGGGAAAACAGTTCTGGATTTGACATGCAAGCACCTCTCTTCTACAAGAGCTCAGAGAACAGGCAGCCAGCTCTGCTCCCTCCTGGAGCGGCGCTCGGGAGGGGAAAAGCAAGACCTTTCGCTGCAGTTTGAACCCAGGAAGAATAACTTTCACCCAGCTCTGGTTCAGAGGCACAGCACGGAGCGTAACGCCCCGCTGGAACTCAGCACCGAAGAGACCTGTGCAAACCTTTATCCATGACCTGACACAAGAGAGGCTTCCGCACGCTCCGTACTCCATCGCGCTCTCCGCAATCTCCTTCCTGAAACAAAGGGCCAAGCTATGGCACTGATCTTTGCCACAGGCAGGAAAAACTCCTGCCCGGAGGAAGATGCCATTTCTTCACGCAGCTGTAGGAGAAGGGAAGGACCCCCATCCCTCAGGGGCCAAGAAGCTGTTTTCCTCCTAAAGATGATGCCTGAGAGGACTCTGTAAGACTGGTAAAGCCCGATGGCCTTAACAGAACGGGTCTGAAACCTGTCTACAGCCGGCAAAGGCAACGCCAGCCTCGATGACGGATCTTCTGGGAAGAGGTGAAGACAGGGCATCGGCACAGGACTCCCTCGCAGACCGGCTCTGTGACCGCAGACCACGTCAGCGCCGCGCAGTGAAACATGGAGCGCAAAGACCAGGAATGTTCCTCCGAATCTTCCTTTCAGTTCCCAGGCAAGGGGCCGTCCCCACGGAAAGGCTGTCACTTCCAGAGCAAGACAAGACGCTCTCCCATTTTTAAAACAGGCACAACTCAAATAAAGGTTACTCACAACAGTATCCTGCAGGCTTCGCTGTTTATCCCACCCATGGAGTCGTAATAGGTGATGGTTTTTTTCCTGAAGTCTACAACCTACACAAAGAGAGATCCGTTAATAACGCACAACGCAGGGAGCTCGGCTCGTTGCCAGGACACCCGCTCTGCTGCTAGGAAAAAGTTTAGAAGTCCAGAGGATCTCTGACATCCTCACTACTGCCCTCCCCAAAATCCACACGCCCCCCCGCCTTGCTGCTGTGCTGTTTAAGCGCTCGAATTGCTAAACCAGGCTCTCCTGGTAAAACACCGGGGTGCTCCGTTATCCTTATTGTTAAAGCTGCGGGCAGACTGGTTTTACAGAGGCTTTGCTCCACTTGATGTGCCCGGGCTGAGCGGGTCAAGATGGGTTTTTTTGGGGGGCCCCATGCCCAATTTCCACACCACCACCCGCCCCTGTGAATGCCGCCTTTCCAGGCAGCTTAAACCCCCGCCCAGCTCCAAGGAGGTTTGAACGAAAGGAGGGTGACGCAGGCTTAAAAGCCACGCGCGATCTGTTACTGCACAGGTGCCAAGAGAGGGGATGGAACAAAGCAGGGGCAGGAGGCAGAGAAAGCTGGGGGGTATCTGTCGCCTAAATCTAAACCGATCCCGTGGCAACGCCTCTAAAGGCGAGTTGGTGGGAACGTGGAAACGCGATCTTTCTCCGGAGGATGAGCGAGCCTAACCTGACCTTCACAGCTGGGTTTTTCTTTAGAGAACGACACCAAAAAGTCGCAGCTACCTTATCACTTGCTCTAGACTTTGTTTGTAGCCACGCACACCAATCCCCACCCCCCCACTAGGTGCAAACACCCAACTGCATCGCTCAAGAGCTGTGAAATCTTAGCCCCGGTCACGGGTGGGTTTCTAGGACGATCTGCTCCAGCCACGCTCTCCTGGGAACAACAAAAGCACTCACTGCCAAGCACCAGTGAACTCCCAGATGAATTGGCACCAGGAGGAGATCCACGGAGAAGATATCCACTTTTTTAGTCCACCGTTTCACGGCTTGGTACCCGGCCGTTTTTAATTTGGTAAAGAAGAAAGTATTGAAGGCGTGAACTGCCGGTAAACCCTTCTCTTTGCTCCTCTCCATCAGCAAATTCATGTAGAAATTAATTATCTGGGAAAGAAAAAGCATTTGGGATGTGTTAGAGCCTTGACCCTTCTGCACAAAGCACTCTGCCCCTCTGTAAAATTAAGTACAAAACTGGTTTTGTCCCCACCTGTCGCTCCAAAAACCCATCCCTGGGGGGGATTTACAACAGCTCAGCAGCCTTAAAACCTTCAAAAATCCAGAAAGATTCAGGAATGCAGTCTTCTATATTTAAGATTCACATTTTTTTTGCCCGGATCGTGTCCACAGTCACTCCCACTCCTCCTATTATTAATATTTCTTCAAGCACCTGGTCTACACTGGGGTTTCTCCACAGATTAAACTGCTCCGGAGCGTGAAGCACAGCCCACACATAGAATCACAGAATCGTTCAGGTTGGAGAAGCCCTTTCAGCTCCCCCAGCCCAACGGTTCCCCTACCCCTGCCATCCCACCCTCAAACCCCGTCCCTCAGCCCCGCGTCTGCCCGGCTGTTAAACACCCACAGGGACGGGGACGCGACCCCTTCCCTGGGCAGCCCCTTCCAGCGCCTGACAGCCCCAAGGGGAAGGAATTGTTCCCCATGGCCAACCTCACCCTGCCCTGGCACAACTTGAGGCCGGTGCGCCTCATCCCATCGCCCCTTCCCTGGGAGCAGAGCCTGACCACCCCCCCCCGACTCCCCCCTCCTCTCAGGCAGTTGTAGGGAGTGATAAGGGCTCCAGACCCCTCCCCAATTCACACTACCCTTCTCTGGACACACCC
>NW_009260175.1:188207-189500 GCF_000687185.1 Egretta garzetta | reverse complement strand
CAAGCCAGGATGCCGCTGGCCCTCTTGGCCACCTGGGCACCCTGCTGGCTCCTATCCAGCCCCCTCTCGACCAACCCCCCCAGCTCCTTTTCCGCCGGGCAGCTTTCCAGCCCCTCTGCCCCACGCCTGGAGCCTTGCGTGGGGCTTGTGGTGACCCCAGGGCAGGACCCGGCCCTTGGCCTTGTTGACCCTTACCCCATTGGGCTGGGCCCATTGATCCAGCCTGGCCAGGTCCCTCTGCAGAGCCCCCCTCCCCCCCAGCAGATCCACACTCCCACCCAGTTTGGGGTCATCTGCAAACTGGCTGAGGGTGCCTCAATCCCCTCATCCAGGTCATGGATAAAGATATTGAACAAGACTGGCCCTAGAACCGAGGCCTAGAACACACCCACAATTCAGTCCAATTTCTTTCACCATGGAGGAGGCAGACACATTTGTTCACTTGAATCTACTTCAAATTGCCAAAGAAAAACATCTTAAGGGCCCACAGCAGACTCCTCACCTCATCGTTGAGCCAGTTGAGGTTATTGAGGGTCTGAATGTCTTTCCGAGTGATTGTTAACCGAAAAGCTTCACTGAGGACCTCATCCTGGTTCCCACCTCGGAACACGTTCTTTATTTCCTTTTCCATTTCCTGCAGGGAAGACACAGACAGCGTCGGAAGGGAGACTTCCAGCTCTTCCCATCACAAAGAGGAGGGATTCAAACCCGCGTTTATTCTTTGCTCCTCAAAGGATAAAGCAGCTACAAAACGTACGTGGCGAAAGGGAAGAGCTCTCCATCTCTGTGCGTAGATTTTGGGAAATCGCGTTAGGTTTTAGACCTTTTACACGCACGAGCGTCTGTTTGCGCATGCTAGGTGCAAGCAGATTTACCTCGGTGATTTCAGGGAACTCCTCTTCACCATCAGCTGACTTCGCATCCTCTTTCTCTTCCGGGACCACCGTGACAGGGATCTCCTTCTCGAGGGGTACTCGAAGATTTAAATCCACCAGATCCTGCACTGAGTGTTCCTGTTCCTGCAACCGCTGAAGGAGAGACCGCAGGATTAGGTGGCATCCAAGGGAACCACCTCTCCAGAGCTTGCAAGAGGGCTACGTGGGGCCAATTGTTCCAAGAAATGCAGAAAGGGGCATGGGGGGGAGCGTTTATCCTGGCCACAATGCTACCAACAGCCCTGCCACGGGAAGGGGAAGCAATGAAGACACCAGACCGCAAAGGAATCAATTTTTGTCATTTTTCCATTTCCAATTTGCTTTCTAATTCTGTGGTTTAACACTCAGGTTTGCAAAG
>NW_009260175.1:187791-188173 GCF_000687185.1 Egretta garzetta | reverse complement strand
TGCGTTTGCAGCGCCAAGGCCAATGCCTTTTGCTCTTCAATTTGCCGCCACCTCTCCCGAGCTCGTGAATCGTAGACGCTGGTCCTGAAAAAGCAGAGTGGGTGTGAACAAATCAGCCTTTATTTCTACACGTGAAGACTCACAACACGGAAAATAATAAAAAAAAAAAAAAAGGAGAAAAAAAAAAGTGTACTTACAGTTCTTTGATCCAAAGTTCTGCCTGGAAGAATGGGAGGCTACAAAGGGGGAGAAAGGGGAGGTGTAAGTGGTCTCCTTGTCATGGAGAATAAGTAAGTGGGAGGGGGGCTCTGCAGAGGGACCTGGCCAGGCTGGAGCCATGGGCCCAGCCCAATTGGGTGAGGGTCAACAAGGCAAGGGCCGG
>NW_009260175.1:183838-187283 GCF_000687185.1 Egretta garzetta | reverse complement strand
GCTGGGCAGAGGCGGGGCTGAGGGACAGGGTTTGGGGGTGGGATGGCAGGGGTAGGGGAATGGTTGGGCTGGGGGAGCTGGAAGGGCTTCTCCAACAATTCATGATTCTAATTGCCTGAAAAGTGATTTTTAAGCATTATCTGAGGAGACCCTTACTGCTGGGGCAACAGGAAGAGCTGCAGAGAGATCTGCCAGCCACCTGCAGCCAGGCCTCAAGAAAGAGGTTTGATGCATCACACTCAAGTTCCTGTAGCTGCAGCAAACTTCCCTCCCTTCACGAGACATTCAGAAAGCCGCCGGTCCCCTTTCACTCCACATTCTCAACTCTCCGTGGAACTAAAAAAAGCTAACGTGATCCACTCCCCTCCCCAGATTCTGTTTTAGAGCCTCTTACCTTGGTGCTGGGGTTCTGGAATCCTTTACCTTGAGCAAAATGACAGAGTCCGACCCTAAAGAGAGTAAAATTTATGGAACATTGTTATCCTCGACCGCTGCGTGAGCATGAATACAGAGGGGGAGGGGAGAAGTGGCTTTGCCACACACATTTAAATCGATTGCCAGGTTTTGGGTTTGTTTTTTGTTTGGTTGAGGGGTTTGTTTGGTTTTTTTTTTTTACCTTCAGACTGCGTGTTAGATGCTGGTAGATTTTCTTGCTGATGCTGGGCCGTGGAGTTACTAGACTCAAAGATATGGGAGGGGTAGCTGGGGGTGGAGTAGAGCGATGGTTTGGGTGCCGGCTGCTCCTGGGCTCTGAGGATGCTGGTGGTTGAACCGGCCGCTGCAACGCTGTGAGCTTCAAACAGCTTTGAGTTCTTGCTGGGAGTTTCTTTCACAACGGTTTTGCTGGAATTTGAACACCTGGACCTAGGAACAACCAAACGTTAAGTTCCCAGCAAATACACACGGCGCTGTCAGCTGGGGAAGGGCATTTTACGGACTCACAGGTGGAAGGGGAATAGCGAAGAGGGCTTGGACGTGGAAAATTGTTTTCCCGTGACCATCTGAAGCAGCTGCCGGTAGATCTCCCGCCCTTCCTCTCGAACAGTCTGCAGGGAAACAACCAGCTACGTCTAGGCAACACGATTTCAAGCAAAGACACCGTGAATAGCGAGCAGATACCACACGGCAGCGGAGATTTTATGGGTGCAAGCACACCCAGGGGTCTCAAAAAGTTCAACCCTCTGCCTCAACCAGACCAACCTCAGCTGAATCCTGAAGGCGAGCAGAGCTGAAACCAGCTTCTGCTTGTAGAAGGAGCAAATTCAGCACAAGACGGGTGGTGAGAGCCACCTCAAGCACGTCACGGTGCCCAAAAGACACCTCCTCAGAAATAACCACCTGCTAAACCATCTCCCAGCTTTTTTCTTTACCTCCTCCGCTGTGCTGATGAACCGCCGGGGAGTTTTCTTGGGGCTAAGGAGGCTGCGGCGACAGGGACCGCTCCAGGAAGGGCTCTGAGCGGGTTTGATCGGAAAAGCCGATGCATGGCAATGGTGGTTTGATTTTCCGACAAAACTGTTGGCCGTCCCACTGCGAGGAGAGAAATAAAATGCTTTTCTTGGACTTTACGCTTGTTTTAATCCGTACCCTCCTTCTCCCCCAGCCCCAAACCCCGCCGAGAACCAGGCTACCCAAACTGCCACCAGAAATGGGTATTTTACGGTGTTTTAGGAATCATCTCAAAGCTGAAGGCTGGGTCTCTTCATCAGCCCGATCCGAAACCATTCCCGAGGCCTGTGCGGCCAAACAGATGCCACCAGGTGGCACTGCGAGACCGAGGAGCCACCGCCTGGAAACCCCTGGCCAGACCTTCCCGCCAGATCCACCAGCTCCCGCTTCCATCCAGGCACCACAAAATGGCTGAACCTCAGCCTGGAGAGACGGCGGCGCTCAGCATTTTAATTTAGCAACAGGGAGATGCCCTCCCTCGCCTTGCTTCTCCCTGCTCCCGCGTTCTCAGGCTCAGCTAACAGCCTGCAAAAAACCCCAAAAATACTAACGGGGGTCAGTTTAGCATTTCCTATTGAAATTCATTTTCCCTACTTGCAAACAAATGTTGGCCACTGCGGGATTTTCAGGAGCGCTAAGGGTTTGTCCCCAGTCTGGAAAGGTCTGAAGCAACCTGAGTTCGTATCAGCTGTAAAAAAAAATAGCTCCTGCACCCACCACCATGTGCACTAGCCAGGACGTTTTCATCACAAAACGGCGACACGCTCCTTCTCCACCCATTTCCCAGTGGCGTAACGACACTCCCGTTCTCCCCCCAGCACTCCCGAGACGCTCCAAACCAACTCGTTACACCCGGTAGCTTGTGTGAGAGACAGGCGATGCCACCCTGTACCCCCTCAAAACCAGCGCTCGCGCCCTTTACAAAGCATCTTTGCCACAGGGAGGTTTATAAACGGCGAAAGGCATCCCTGGACCCGGCCAATCGAGACCCACGCAACTATTTCCACCCTGAATTCACTCTGTGTTTTGATTTTCGCTCTGATGCCAGCGGTTTGTGCGGGTAAAAAGCCCCAGGGGAAGCTCCCACGGGGCTGTGCGGGGAAGGTTACACACGGAGGGGAGCCGTACGTACCTGGGGGTTTTGCGAGCTTCAAGGTAGGAACCTCGGCTCACCCTTGGCTTCTGCGGCACGGAGCCCAGAGGGGGAACCAAGCCCCGCCACTGCCCGTTGGCGCTGGAGCCAAAGGCTCGAGGTTCCCCCACTGCCCGGTAGCTCTCGGGGCAGGGGACTTCTGCAGGGGAGAAACACGGCGGCAGTCAGTAAACAGCCACATCTTCCTCCCCAAGCTGCTGGGGGAAGGGAACAGCCGAAAACCTGACACCCCAGGGCAGAAAACGACAGCTTACCTGGGCTGTAATTGAGGGCGCAGGACGCATTTCCAGCGGGGCAAGCGAAACCGCTGATCTTGTTGGGTAAAAACTGTGCGAAAAGATCACAGGTTTTTATTAGAAGCTCGATCTTGAACCCCAGGTGCGATAAAAGTACAGCGGGATGCGAAAATTTACAGCTCCTCCCCAACAGCATCGTTATAAATCAGCAATTAGTGAGGCAGAGCGGTGTAATACCACAGCAGCACTGGTCTGACAACGCAGCCAAAGCGTCGCTTGCTCTCCCACCCCCTCCTAAAATCCACTGATGGCGGTTTTAATGGGGAAAGAATTAAACGAATGCTGGTTTTGCCTCATTACAGGGCAAAATATCAGCTTTACAGCTGCGCTGCCAACTCCTCAGGACGCGGCTTGCGGCGATGATACGGGCACGTGCCTGTCGAGGCCGTGAACTGAGCACACCCGCGTGTGGGCGTAGCGCCTGTGGGTAAATCCCACGCAGGATCGGGGGCTTGCACCCTCGTCGGTAACTAAGAGCACGAGCGGGGCTCTCGCGACACCGAAGCGTCGGGCGTTACCGAGCCGGGGCTGTGCAAAAGCAGGCGGG
>NW_009260175.1:182186-182495 GCF_000687185.1 Egretta garzetta | reverse complement strand
AATACAGCCGATCCCAGTACAGCTGATCCCTACACCCGATCCAAATACAGCCGATCCCAGTACAGCCAATCCCTACACCTTATCCCAGTACAGCCGATCCCAGTACAGCCAATCCCTACACCTTATCCCAGTACAGCCGATCCCAGTACAGCCAATCCCTACACCTGATCCCAGTACAGCCGATCCCAGTACAGCTGATCCCTACACCCGATCCAAATACAGCCGATCCCAGTACAGCTGATCCCTACACCTTATCCCAGTACAGCCGATCCCAGTACAGCCAATCCCTACACCTGATCCCAGTACACC
>NW_009260175.1:181501-181920 GCF_000687185.1 Egretta garzetta | reverse complement strand
GTGGGTGCTCCTGCTACAGCCGATCCCGTTACAGCCGATCCCGTCACAGCCGATCCCGTCACAGCCGCTCGGGTGACAGGCGATGGTGGCCGTCCCCGAGCTCTCCCCAGAGGCCTCCCGGCTCCTCCTCTCAGCCGCGCTCTCCCTCGCCGCCGTCCTCCTCTTCCTCACCTTCCTCCCCCCGGCCCCAAGGCGGGGGGACCCGCCAGGTCAGTGCCCACTGGTACCAGCAGGGAGGGCAGACTGGAACCAGTAAGGAGAACGGACTGGTGCCTGCATGGAGGGCAGACTGGAACCAGTAGGGAGAACAGACTGGTACCCACAGGGAATACAGGCTGGAATCAGTAAGAGGGACAGACTAGAACCAGTAAGGAGGAAAGACTGGTACCAGTAAGAAGAGCAGACTGGCACCAGTAAGG
>NW_009260175.1:179021-179446 GCF_000687185.1 Egretta garzetta | reverse complement strand
CTGAACATCGTGGGCATGGTGGGCTCCATCGACAACGACTTCTGCGGCACCGACATGACCATCGGCACCGACTCAGCGCTTCACCGCATCATGGAGATCGTGGATGCCATCACCACCACAGCCCAGAGGTGACGGGGACCCCCCACCCCATGTCCCCTCACACCGAGGGGGGCAGGGGGGAACAACCCAAGTGTCCGGGACCCACTCAGGGTTTGTCGTGAGGTGAAACTCCTGTCTCCCGCAGCCACCAGCGGACCTTCGTGCTGGAAGTGATGGGTCGCCACTGCGGGTACGCCACCGCCACCCGGATCCACCTCCCGGTACAGAAATTGTGGGAAAAAAATCCTAAACAGCCTCTTTTTTGCTTTTTTTTTTTTTTTTTTTTTTTACTCCCCCCAGCTCCCTGGGCCCCACCCCCCCCCTGG
>NW_009260175.1:178456-179005 GCF_000687185.1 Egretta garzetta | reverse complement strand
ATCCCCGAGTCCCCCCCTGAGGATGACTGGGAAGACCACTTGTGCCGGAGGCTGACGGAGGTTGGACGGGCTCCGGTGGGCGCCTGGTCCCCGTCCCCATCCCTGTCGTCACCCCCCATTTTCCCCCCCTCCAGACCCGCGTGGGCGGCTCGAGGCTGAACATCATCATCGTGGCCGAGGGAGCCATCAACAAGCACGGCAAACCCATCACCTCCGACGACATCAAAACCGTGAGCGGGGAGGGGAACCCCCTTTTTTTTTTTTTTTTTCCCTTTTCCCAGCCCTTTCCTGGCCCTGCTGCGGGGCCGGATCCAGGCGCATCCCTGTCTTGCAGCTGGTGGTGAAACGTTTGGGATATGACACCCGTGTCACCATCCTGGGCCACGTCCAGCGCGGTGGGACGCCCTCCGCCTTCGACCGCATCCTGGTAGGGAGCTCCCTCCCACCCCAGCCCTGGAGAAGAAGAGCTCCAGGGTGGGGGGTGACATCCCTGTCCCTGTCCCCGCAGGGCAGCCGGATGGGAGTTGAAGCCGTCATGGCTCTGCTGGA
>NW_009260175.1:177919-178418 GCF_000687185.1 Egretta garzetta | reverse complement strand
AAGCCGTGCGCCTGCCCCTTATGGAGTGCGTCCAGGTGGTGAGTAGGGGGGCACGGGACCCCTGGGAGCACCCTGGCGGAGGGGTGCGATGCAAAGCTGGCCGTGCGGCACGGTGCAAACTCATCCAATGTAAAGCAAATCCAGCTGGTGCAATGCAAACCCATCCAGCGTGATGCAAAGTCACGCGGCGGGATGCAAGCCTGGTCGGGTGTGATGCAAACCCATAGGGTGTGATGCAAGCCCAGCCGGTGCAGCACAAACACATCCAACGTGGTGCAAACCCAAGCTGGGTGCGGTGCAAACCAAGCCAGCACAGTGCAAACCCACATGGTGACATGCAAACCCACTGGATGCAATGCAAACCCAGCCGGTACAGCTGCAAACCTGTCCAATGCAATGCAAACCCAGCCAGAGCAGTGCAAACCTCCCCAGCGCGGCTGCAAACACGTCCGATGTAATGCAAACGCAGCTGGTGCGGCTGGAAAACGTGCCCGAGGCA
>NW_009260175.1:174064-174992 GCF_000687185.1 Egretta garzetta | reverse complement strand
CCCCCGCTCCCCCAGGGAAGGGGCTGCGGGTTGGGAGTCTCTCGCCTGGGGCTCTACCCCCGCCTCTGTTCACCCAATGGCTTTTCTGGCACAGGGTGGCACCCCGACCCCCTTCGACAGGAACTTCGGCACCAAAATGGGTGCCAAGGCGGTGGCCTGGATCACCGGGAAGATCAAGGAGTGCTCCCGGCACGGTGGGTGCCATGCTGGGGGAGGGGGTCTCTGCCTTCTTCCCAAAGCCCCTTCCCCTTCCCCCCAGCTGCAGGGTGGGGGGGGAATCACTGAAAGCAACCCCCCCCGGCTCTTTCCCAAGGCACCTGCGTGCTCCGATATTTCAATACAACAGGCTCAGGGCTCCCCTGCAGATTTTGGCGGGTGCTGAAGGGGTCCCCGAGGGTCCAAAATGCCGAGCCCGCTCCCTGCCTCCCCTCGCAGGTCGGATCTTCGCCAACACGGCCGATTCGGCCTGTCTGCTGGGCATGCGCAAGCGCAGCCTCGTCTTCCAGCCCATCACCGAGCTCAAGGAGCAGACGGATTTCGAGTAGGTGACCCCCCTCTCCCCCACCCCCCAAACCCCTGAGACCACGGCCCGGGAAGGATAAACACAGCGGGCTGGGAACGCTTCCCCCGGGGCGCTGCATCGTTATTTCCATCCGGGATCATCACGCCTCTCTCACCCAGGCACCGCATCCCCAAGGAGCAGTGGTGGCTGAAGCTTCGCCCCATCCTAAAAATCCTGGCTAAGTACAACATCGAGCTGGACACCTCTGAGAAAGCCCACCTGGAGCACATCACGCGCAAGAGGATCTCGCTCGAATCCAACATCTAAGAGGCCATCGCCACCAGCGTGGCTTCCCCCACCCCAGAGGCTTTGTCCCCGTGTCGCTCCGGGGAACCTCCCAAACAAGCGCTCCCCGTTGTAGCTCAC
>NW_009260175.1:170906-173938 GCF_000687185.1 Egretta garzetta | reverse complement strand
GTTCCCCAAGTGTTGCGGCGGGATGTTGCGATGAGCTGAGAGCAAGCGGTCTGGGTAGAATCCCTAGGGCACCACTTTAGTGTTAAAAATTCAGAATTAAGACGCTTCAATAAACTCCTCACTCACTCATGGTGGCAAACGCGAATCGTGCTCCAACCCTCCCGGCGGGAGGCGAACATGGCCCCCACAGCCCCACATGCACCCCTGGGCCCGATGGCTTTGTTCTCCAGCACGACAGGGAGGAATAAAATATATATAATCTGATTTTTCTCCCCCAAATTCCCCCCATAAAGCAATTATCAAAGGTTACCCGCCTGACTTCACCATCGAGGCACGGGGCAGCTCTCCCGGGATCCCCGCGTGAGGAATTGCGCATCGAGATCCCCAAAACCCCCCAGACAAGGGCGACGGGCAAGGGCGACGTGCTCCTTGCTGCTCCCAGCGAGGGGGATCGGAGGTAAAACCCACGCAGAACTCATCAGCATCAGGGTTTAACAAGGCATTGCCCCAGACGAGGTGACATTACAGTTCTCAGAGGCGCGACGGCGAGGGTACACGGTGCCAAAACCAAGCACAGGAGCGAAAGCGCTATGTGGCACCCCCAAACCCCACCCTGATGCAGCCTCTCTGGTCAGGGAGGACCCCAAAAGAGCGGGGCCGACCCCCTCCCAGCGCTCCCTGGCCGTGAGCGTGCGACACACACCCCTCCCAGCATGCGGCGAGCCGTTTATTTCCATGAACACACGACGGCGCGCGCGGGGACGCCGGGGGCGAGCCATGCCGAAGAGAGCGCGGGCGCTGCCCACGGGGGTCCTGGCCTGGTGCCCCACTGCCAGCGCGTCCTCACGCCTCCTCCTGAAATCCGCCCAGCCACACACACACGTAAATAAAATCAACACCAAAAAAGTGAGTTGATGGTGCAAAACCAAAGCTGAGGAAGAGCTTGGGTGCGTTATTGCGTGGCAGACGGGAGGGAAACCTCGGCTCCGGGGCATGGAGAATCCCGCGCTCCGAGCAGGGCTAATCCGGAGAAGGGAGGGAAACGTTTCCTCCGCTCGCAGGAATTACAGCCCCACAAAGTGTTGGGGTTTTGAGGAGTTCCCACCCCCTTCAGCGCTGATGCATCTTAAAAATTATAGATATGAGGGGATAAAATTCCCTACTTCCACATGTCAAAAGGGACACCTTGTCTCTGCCCAAAGCTCGGCAAGCCACGGGCACACCAGCTCCGCCCCATCTGCGGGATGTTGTGCTGGGGGCGGGTGTCAGCGCCGAGCAGAGGTGCCAGCCCACGCCGTTACACAACGCACGGGCTCGCTACGCACGCTTAGGGTGGAGTTTTCCACCAGCCTTCCAGCAGGAGAAGTCCTGTGGGACGTACCGGGTCCCACAACACCTCCTCTTCATTTCCTTCCTCAGGTCCTTCAACAAAGGAGGGGTTCCCCGTTCTCCCCACACCTAGAAAGCCTCCTTTTCCCCAAGGTCTGCCCCAATGCAAAAAGAAAAAGGGAAAAAAAACCCTGGTTAATCCAAAAGCTGGGATATAATTTGCTGTTAAAGGGGGATTGTCCATCTCAGGAGGCCAAAAATCAAGGGGAGAGGACGTGGGAGGAGCCGCTGAGCAGACGTTGTGGGGAGCGAGACATCACGGAGCCATCTGTGAGCGGCACTGGTGGATCCCCGCTGCCCCACGCCAGCTCAGGAGGAAGAGCAGAGCAGGATGAAAACTGGGACGGCGACCAGGGAAGGGGAACGTGGCACTCGCGAGTCCCAAACCAAGCAGTCAACCTCATTCTTGGCGCTGCCTCGAGGAAGCGGTGACAAAGGGAGGCGAGCAGCGGCGCGGAAGAGCCCCGGTGCCTCGTCTTTCGCTTAGCTAAGGAGCAACACGTACTCCTTCAGGCAGGTGGGCAAGGGGAGCTGCTTCACTGCCTCCGGCAGGAACCGCACGCCCAGGCTGCGGCGCACGGCATAACGCGACAGCGTCTGTAAGGTACCGGGGGCCGAGCAGAGCAGGGTGAGCTTTTCGCAGAGCTGCTGATCCCTGGTCACTTCCCAGGGCATGCTGCCATTTTTTCTCAGCTCAAAATGTCCGATAGCTCGATGGAGAAGATCGAAACAGGAATCCTCGCGTTCCGTACCCAAGCCCCGAACCAGCAACGCCACCAATCGCGAGATGGGAGTTTGGCCTTTCAAATTCACCACCCGGACCTCAGCCCCGAAGTCGAGCAGGATGCTGACGCTCTCCAGGTTACCCTTCATGGCTGCCCAGCTGAGCGGCGTGTCGTTGTTGTAATCGCGGGCGTTCACCCAGGCGCCATTCTCCAGCAGCGACCGCACGCACTCGGCGTTGTTCTTGAAGGCGGCCCAGTGGAGCGGGGTGTCCTTGTTGCCATCCAGCGCATTGGGGTTAGCCCCATACTCCAAGAGGATTTCCACGCAGGTTTCATCCTTTTCTGCCGCGTAGTGAAGGGCTGTTCGGTTGTAGCCATCCAGGGCGTTGACCTGCAGGAGAAGGGGAGGAAGGAGGAAGGATTTGGGGGTCACTGAGGTACCCCAGCTCCTCCCAGCATCGGGGGAAACCCCACTGGTGCTGCGCCAAAACTGTTCCCGCTTCCCAAATTTAGCTGATGGGAAAACGAGGCAGGGAGCGGGATGTACGACCTGCCGGCGGCCAGAGGGAAGTGCCAAAAATCAGGCGATAAATAGGTTTCAATTCTTCTTTCAGTTTTCAACCGCAGAACTACCCTCCCTCCCTGACAAGCAGGCACCCCCGAGATGCCAGGCACAAACATTTCACTCCCTACTGGGACGATAAACCTTCATCTGGGCGCATTTTGGCACAAAACCAGCACCGCTTAAAACCGTCAGCTCAAATCTCAGCTGTTTATCAGCACCCGCCCGCCGCCTCCTGACTTCCCAGCCCCTTTTCAAAAGGATCTTTGCGTTTTTAACGCGGTTTTTGTTCTTTAAAAGCCTCTACCTCCGCTCCCTTCTGCAGCAGCAGCTCGACGCAGTCGGCATCAGGCACC
>NW_009260175.1:167455-169312 GCF_000687185.1 Egretta garzetta | reverse complement strand
CCCCGCTGCCCCACGCCAGCTCAGGAGGAAGAGCAGAGCAGGATGAAAACTGGGACGGCGACCAGGGAAGGGGAACGTGGCACTCGCGAGTCCCAAACCAAGCAGTCAACCTCATTCTTGGCGCTGCCTCGAGGAAGCGGTGACAAAAGGAGGCGAGCAGCGGCGCGGAAGAGCCCCGGTGCCTCGTCTTTCGCTTAGCTAAGGAGCAACACGTACTCCTTCAGGCAGGTGGGCAAGGGGAGCTGCTTCACTGCCTCCGGCAGGAACCGCACGCCCAGGCTGCGGCGCACGGCGTAACGCGACAGCGTCTGTAAGGTACCGGGGGCCGAGCAGAGCAGGGTGAGCTTTTCGCAGAGCTGCTGATCCCTGGTCACTTCCCAGGGCATGCTGCCATTTTTTCTCAGCTCAAAATGTCCGATAGCTCGATGGAGAAGATCGAAACAGGAATCCTCGCGTTCCGTACCCAAGCCCCGAACCAGCAACGCCACCAATCGCGAGATGGGAGTTTGGCCTTTCAAATTCACCACCCGGACCTCAGCCCCGAAGTCGAGCAGGATGCTGACGCTCTCCAGGTTACCCTTCATGGCTGCCCAGCTGAGCGGCGTGTCGTTGTTGTAATCGCGGGCGTTCACCCAGGCGCCGTTCTCCAGCAGCGACCGCACGCACTCGGCGTTGTTCTTGAAGGCGGCCCAGTGGAGCGGGGTGTCCTTGTTGCCATCCAGCGCATTGGGGTTAGCCCCATACTCCAAGAGGATTTCCACGCAGGTTTCATCCTTTTCTGCCGCGTAGTGAAGGGCTGTTCGGTTGTAGCCATCCAGGGCGTTGACCTGCAGGAGAAGGGGAGGAAGGAGGAAGGATTTGGGGGTCACTGAGGTACCCCAGCTCCTCCCAGCATCGGGGGAAACCCCACTGGTGCTGCGCCAAAACTGTTCCCGCTTCCCAAATTTAGCTGATGGGAAAACGAGGCAGGGAGCGGGATGTACGACCTGCCGGCGGCCAGAGGGAAGTGCCAAAAATCAGGCGATAAATAGGTTTCAATTCTTCTTTCAGTTTTCAACCGCAGAACTACCCTCCCTCCCTGACAAGCAGGCACCCCCGAGATGCCAGGCACAAACATTTCACTCCCTACTGGGACGATAAACCTTCATCTGGGCGCATTTTGGCACAAAACCAGCACCGCTTAAAACCGTCAGCTCAAATCTCAGCTGTTTATCAGCACCCGCCCGCCGCCTCCTGACTTCCCAGCCCCTTTTCAAAAGGATCTTTGCGTTTTTAACGCGGTTTTTGTTCTTTAAAAGCCTCTACCTCCGCTCCCTTCTGCAGCAGCAGCTCGACGCAGTCGGCGTCAGCCACCATACAGGCGCAGTGCAGCGGTTTCAGGGTGCCGTGCATGCAGTTCACGTCCGCTCCCTGCGAGATGACAGGAAACCACAGCCGGATTAGCAAACCCACCCGTTCTTGGCCCTTTTCCACCCCCGAGCCAGTGGCCGATGCGCCTCAATTTGCATCGTTAGAAAAGGTTTATTAATAGATCTCTGGCGTAACACCCCCACGCAAGCCCTGGGGTTATGTTTTCAGACCGGGCACCGCGGCTGTACAGAACTCCCCGCTGGGCAGAAGTGCTCGACAGTATGCATCCCTGCTGCCAGCGTTGATTTTAATTAATTCATCATTGCTAAACGATGCCTGGAGAAATCTGGGTGCCGCAGGAGTCTGGCAGAGGTTCGCCGTCTGCACGCCGGCTCTCTGCTCCGGCAGGATCGCGAGGAACGGCTGGCGTGAGGGGTTTGGGAGGGCAAGCGGGGTGCTCCGCAGCCGTTTTAAAGCCACTCGCACGACCGGAGCCGCCCCGGGCGC
>NW_009260175.1:165355-166323 GCF_000687185.1 Egretta garzetta | reverse complement strand
CCCTACATGACACCGGGGTGGTCCTACAGGGGGTGACACCAGGGTGGCCCTGTGCTGGTGACACTGGGGTGGCCCTGTGCCGGGTCACACCAGGGCGTCACTGTGGGGACGGGGTGTTTGATCAACTGTTGGGGACAGTCGGGCAGTGGCTGAGCTGGGGACAGGTCTGTGCCCGGGTGTGACACCACCACCTGAGTGGGCTGTCACCACAGCCCGGCCCTGTCACATGGGCTGGCTTGGCAGCCTGAGGGGTGACAGCTCAGCTTGGGGGTGACCCAACAGCCTGAAAGGGTGACAGTCCAGCCCAGGGGTGACCTGACAACCTGATGGGTGACAACTGAGCTCGGAAGGGTGACCCAGCACCCCAAAAGGGTGACAGTCCAGCCCAGGGGTGACCTGACAACCTGATGGGTGACAGCTGAGCTCAGAAGGGTGACCCACCGTGACAGCCAAATCCTGTGGGGTGACGCAACAGCCTGATGGGTGACAGCCCAGCCTGGGGGTGACCCAGCACCCCAACATGGTGATAACCAAGCCTGGGGGGTGGTGACCCAATACCCTGAAAGGGTGACAGTCCAACCCAGGGGACACTCGACAGCCTGATGGGTGACAGCCAAACTCTGGGGGTGACCCAGCACCCAGACATGGTGACAGCCCAGCCCAGGGGTGACCCAACACGGTGACAACTGGGCTTGGGGGGTGACCAAACACTCCAAAAAGGTGACAGCCCAGCATGGGGGTGACCCAACACCCCGACACGGTGACAGCCAAGCTCGGGGGGGGGTCCCAACACCCCAACACGGTGACAGCCCAGCCTGAGGGTGACCCAACACCCTGACACAGTGACAGCTGAGCTGGGGGGGGGGGGGGACCCCGCACCCCGCCAGGGTGACAGCCCAGCCAGGTGACACAGGGACTTGTACCCCCAAACCTGTTCCCTGGGGGGGAAGGAGGGGGCAGGCACCGAG
>NW_009260175.1:164849-165164 GCF_000687185.1 Egretta garzetta | reverse complement strand
GGCCGGGGGGGCGTCCCCAATGGGGGGGGCACTGGGTACCCCCATCTTCCCCTCGTGCCCCCCTCCCACTGGCTCCATCCAGCTGGGAGAGCCTGGGGGAACTGGGAGGGGACCCCTACTCTCAGCCCAACCCCTCCAGCTGCCAACATCTGGTTGAATTGGGGTGCTGGGGGGGGGCACTGACACCCCCACATTTTGTCCTGTGTCCCCCCCCTCCAGCTGCAAGCACCCACTGGGTGTTTTGGGGTGCAGGGGGGATGGGGGGGGCTGTGTCCCTTATCCCCCCCCCCAGCTGCCAACATCTGGTGCCAGGCA
>NW_009260175.1:162024-163508 GCF_000687185.1 Egretta garzetta | reverse complement strand
GCCTCGGCCAGGGTGTCCCCACGCGGGGTGTCCCCACATGGTGGTGTGGGGAGAGGGGTGCTGAGCGGTTTTTGGGGGGCCCCTGTGGTCCTGTCCTGACCCAGCGATGTGGGGATACCCCGACCCCGTGGGATGTGGAGCCCCCAATCCTGGCGGCTTGGGGGGGACCCTGATCCCAGAGGGTGTGGGTGTCCCATTCCCAGGGTATGGGGGTACCCTGAGGATGTGGGGGTGTCCTATTCCTGCGGCATAGGGGTACCCCAATCTCCCAGCATGGGGGTACCCCAGTCCTGGGGTGCAGGGGTGTTCCATTCCCATGGCGTGGGGTACCCCAGTCCTGGAGTACGGGCGTGTCCTAGGGGATCCAGGGATGTCCCGTTCCCCTGGTGTGGGGTAACCCCGATCCTAGGGTATGGGGGTGCCCTGATCCCACATCATGGGGGTACCCCAGTCCTGGGGTGCAGGGGTGCCCCATTCCCATGGCATGGGGATACCCCAACCCCACAGCATGGGGACGCCCTGATTTGGGGGTGCAGGGATATCCCCATCCTAGAGCATGGGGATGCCCTGATTTGGGGGTGCAGGGGTGTCCCCATCCCAGGGCATGGGGATAACCTGATTTGGGGGTGCAGGGGTGTCCCCATTCCAGGGCATGGGGATGCCCTGATTTGGGGGTGCAGGGGTGTCCCCATTCCAGGGCATGGGGATGCCCTGATTTGGGGGTGCAGGGGTGTCCCCATCCCAGGGCATGGGAATGCCTTGATTTGGGGGTGCAGGGGTGTCCCCATCCCAGGGCATGGGAATGCCTTGATTTGGGGGTGCAGGGGTGTCCCCATTCCAGGGCATGGGAATGCCTTGATTTGGGGGTGCAGGGGTGTCCCCATCCCAGGACATGGGAATACCCTGATTTGGGGGTGCAGGGGTGCCCCATTTCTGTGGCACAGGTACATTCCAATCCCGGGCAGCAGGGGTGCCCCATCGCTGTGACATGAGGACACTCCAATCCTGGGGTGCAGGGACGTCCCCATCCCAGGGCATGGGCAAGCCCCGATCTCGGGGTGCAGGGGTGCCCCACTCCCGCACCATTCCCAACTCCAGCCGTGGTTTGCAGAGGGGATTTGGACTCCGGGGTCCCCCTCAGAGGTGCCACCCACGTGCCTGTCCCTGTCCCCATCCCCTGCTCCGCTTGTCCCTGGGCTGGGCTGGGGGGGACACAGCGGGGGCTGAGCCAGGAGTTACACCCGGGCTTGGGAGCGGGATGGGGGTGTCACTGCTGTCCCCAAAGCGGAGAGGGGACAGGGAAGGTGGAAAAGGGGTGGAGAGGGGGTAAGGGGGATGGGGAAGGGACAGAGGGGACAATGGGGAAGGGGCAGAGGGGACAAGGGGGAAGGGGCAGAGGGGACAATGGGGATGGAGAAGGAGGAGAAGGGATGGAGAGGGGGCAGCGGGGATGGGGAAGGGACAGGGGGGGCAATAGGGAAGGG
>NW_009260175.1:141191-145379 GCF_000687185.1 Egretta garzetta | reverse complement strand
CTGGGCTGGGTTGGCCCTGTGGTCTCGGGCATCCTGGGGGGCTTCCTTGCCTCCGTCCTCTTCGCCACGGCCACCGTGTACTCCTGCCGCTGGATGCTGGGCTCGGATGCCACCTGAAATTTGGATCCTGCCCAAGCTGGAGCATCTCCCAGAAGCTGCTGGAGGGAAAACAGGACTCAATAAAGCCTTGTGGAGGGCTGGGATCCAGAGACCACAACCCCGTGTGTTCTCCTGGGTCCCGTCCTTGGCTTAGCTCCTGCTGGAGCATCCAGGGCTGGGTGTCCACCAGCCATCCCCATCGCATCCGGGCTGGGGCTGGGGTTCTGGCGCGAGTTGAGTGTGAACATTGAGCCCTGGAGTAGGGAAGAAAGCCCTGAGCCCCAGGGTCTGTGGGGCTTTTGGTAGGGTAGGCTGTCCCGCTGAGGCACGGGTCCATCTTTTGGCTGTGGCTGCTTTGGTGTGGGAGAAATCCCTGGACGTTCGCAATTTTGGGTCCCGGGCAGGTGCTGGGGCTGTGGCGCGAGTGAGCGCGATCTGGAGAGACTAAAGAAGTCTCAGGGATGCAATGAGCTCAGAAGGGAATCGAACAAAGTACAGACGTCCTCAGGGGACCAAATGGAGGCGCACCAAATGGGTGAGAGGACAGAAAAACCGACTGGGGTAACAGATGGAGACTCAGGAATGGTTCAGATTGGAAAACAGGGGTGTAAAGTGCCCTCCCGAGCTAGAACAGGGCATAGGGGATGTCTCACAAGAGCTCGGCAAAGTGAGTGGAGGTGTCCTAAGGGGGCCTGGAAGACCAAAGGAGCCTGAGAGATAAGAATGAGGAACTCTGAGGGGGATTTCAACAAAGTACGGCTGTCTTCAGGTGGCAGGGGCTGAATGAAGGTATCCTCAATGGCAAAGAGAGCTCTGAAATGCGCACCACCAAAAAAAAAAAAAAATCTCAAAAGAGAGCTGAAGAGCTACAGAAGTGCCATGGAGTACAAGAAAGGACTGAAGACCTTGCGATAGAGAGTAGAGAAGTTAGGAGGGGGCAGGGTAAGAAAAGAAGGCTTGGAGACACAGCGAGGGCCTTAGAGTCTGACGAAGGCATCTCGGCAAACTGCAGATAACTGAGCGAGAGAGGAACCAAACGGAGACACCCTCGATGGCCAAGAGAAAGATAAAGGAGCGCTGTGTAGCAAAGACAGACGGGAGGCTCTGACGGAACGAGAAAGACTGAACGGTGCTACCAGGCTCTGCGGAGAACAAGGAAGGTCTTGGGAGCCATCGTGACTGAAAGACAAAATGTCCTGAGTGAGCCAGAGAGACAGGAAAAGGATGGGGCACATGACTATTCAATCCAGAGGGGATCTGAACGGAGTAATTGTGTCGTTGGACAGCAAGGGAATGAACAGACACATGGCTAGACGAAAGAGAGGACAGAATAACCGGGCTGGGGCACAGATATGGACTTGGGAAGTCCTCTGAGGGAATGAGAGGGGTGCAAGGTCCCCTACAGAGCTAAACATGTGCTAAGGTTAACCTCGAAGGCATCAATAGGTGTTGTGGCACCATTAGCGGGGTCCTGAATGGGCCACAGAGACCAAAGAAGGCTCAGGCACACAAGGAGGAAGCCTGGAGCGGACTGGAACAGAGTACGGATGTCCTTAGCAGGCCACAGACCAACTGGAGTGGAGGCAGCCTAGATGGCAAACAGGATGCCAAGAAAGCATTGGCAACACATACCTAAAACTTTCCAAGATGAGTCTCGACCGATGTTCAGCCCTGCATGTCATCACGCGCAGGCAGTTTACGCTGCATCTCTCGTGACTCTGTCGTACCTCCCACCAGCTGCGGAGAGACTAAACCACAACAGACCTCATCAAAAGCCAAATCCAACTGCAAAACCCATCTGAGAAAGCCTCATGAACCCGCCTCCATTGCCCAACCGTCCCCTGGCCTCAACACTTTACAAACCCCTTCTCAAACTTCTTACAACTTACAAACTCCTCAACTGCCAGGGAAGGAACCCCACTCCCCAACCCACAGCCAACGCCAGACATCTTGGGGCTACCAGCTGCCCAATGCTATAACACCGAAAACACACAGGCTGCTGTGCAGGAGCACAAAGAGGGCTTTGGCACAGGTTCTGGCAGAGCAAGAGGCATCGTCGCAGGGATTAGAGAGGTCTCCCTCTCTCTCGGTCTGGTCCCCCATCGCTTCCTCCTCTCTGGCCTGTCACCCACTGCAATTTTTTTTTTTTCCCCCTGTGCCTCCCTTTCCTTATTTTCCACCCCCCCTCCTCTGCCCTGTGGCCAATCGCTGTTGTGTTGCATTTACACGGCAAGGTTTTGTTATCTGGAGCGGGGCAGGGGTGGGTTCTCTGAGGAGACACCAGGAGTTGCCCCACATTGGTCACAGCCTCTTCCAGCTCCAAAAAAAAAAGATCCGCCACCAGTCAAAGCTGAGCCCATCAGCAACGCCGTGGTACCGCCTCTGGGGTGGACATTTAAGAAGGGATAAAAATGCTGCACGGGCGCTGTGAGTTTTTTTTCCCTGTGATGTGCCCCCCGCATCCCCTGCCCTCTTATCTCCTTTTTTATATATTCTCTATATACACTTATATAAAATATCTGCTTGACTTATATATATACATCACTTTTAAGTATTTACACATATCTCTATAGATTCTGTCAGTTTACACTTACTATATCGACTATGCATATACATATTAACACTTCTTATACAGAACATCTATTTAGATTTAGTTACTGTTGACACTTAGATATCATCTCTACCTAGATTACATACAACAACTATGAAGACTTACCATGTAACACACAGTAAGTGTAGATAGCGCTATCTATTCAGACCACCCCCTCGCCACCACATCTTCAGAGCCCCCCTGGAGACAGAGCCGGGAGCCTCCAGGCACAGGGCTGGCCTCTCCCCCTCAGTACGCTCAACGACCAGCAGGCAAACCTGGGCTGGAGGGCATCTACCCAGCATCATGAGACCCCCAAGAGAACACAGCTGCAAAGAATCACAGAATGGCAAGGGTTGGAAGGGACCTCGGGAGATCATCTAGTCCAACCCCTCTGCTAAAGCAGGCTCTCCTAGAGCATTCTACACAGGACTTCGTCCAGGCGGGCTTTGAATATCTCCAGAGAAGGAGACTCCACAACCTCCCTGGGCAGCCTGTTCCAGTGCTCTGTCACCCTTAGAGTAAAGAAGTTTTTCCTCATATTCAACTGAAACCTCTTATGTTTCAGTTTGCACCCATTGCCCCTAGTCCTGTCGCTGGACACCACTGCAAACAGACTGCTTCCATCCTCATGACTTCCGCCCTTAAGATATTTGTATGTGTTGATAAGGTCCCCTCTCAGTCTTCTCTTCTTCAGGCTGAACAAGCCCAACTCTCTCAGCCTTTCCTCGTAGGGGAGGTGCTGGCCAGGCTGGGAGAGTTGGGGGTGTTCAGCCTGGAGAAGAGAAGGCTGCGGGCAGAGCTGAGTGCGGCCGGTCAGGGCTTCAAGGGGGCCCAGAGGAAAGGGGGGGACAAGCTTTTTAGTAGGGCCAGCTGGGACAGGCCAAGGGGGGATGGCTTTAAACTGAACCAGGGGAGGTTTAGGCTGGATCTAAGGAAGAAATTCTTTACACTGAGGGTGGTGAAACCCTGGCAGGGGTTGCCCAGAGAGGGGGTGGAGACCCCATCCCTGGGAACATTCCAGGCCAGGTTGGCCGGGGCTGTGAGCAACCTGGTCTGGTTCAAGGTGTCCCTGCTCCTGCGGGGGGGTTGGGCTGGGTGACCTCTGGGGGTCCCTTCCCACCCAAACCATTCCATGATTCCATGATTCTATAATCACCTACTTACATTATATATATCATATCTGGTTAGACGTACACATTTACACTTATGGATCTACCTAGACTCTGTCTATTTACACCTAGCCGTCTATACATACCCGTCAGGCTCACATGCCAGCACCCATAGCTCCCCTGTCCCCTTAGCCTTCTCCACTTAGACCCACCCACCTGCAGTTTATCTGTCCAGCCTCAGTTCTTTACACTCATATATAACACTGATATATATTCTCTATCTAGGCTGCAGGTAGCAGCTACTTAGACTTACCCTATATAACGCACAGTAAGTGTAGATACCTCTAGTCAGACTTTTTTCGGGGCGGAGGGGCGGGGCGAGGAGGA
>NW_009260175.1:138222-139390 GCF_000687185.1 Egretta garzetta | reverse complement strand
CCAGAGCCCGCGGGGCCTGGGGCTCCACCTCAGCCACAGCGACCCCGCAGCACCGAGACGGTCCCGGAAAGCCCCCCAGGCTCTGGCAGGGCACCTTCAGCCCCTGAAGGAACCCCAGTCGGTCTGAGAACAGCCCCAGGGACCAGGAACATGGTGACTCTGGAAAAGCCCAGAGAATCTGCAGGAACCTTGGAATAACAGGGAATGCCCCAGCACACCTGGAGCAGCTCAGGCAGCACAACAGCATCCCCTCAGGGAGGTGGAAGAACAGTCCCAGCAATGTACTCATGGCCTGGAAAGAGCCCTGGAACATCCCCAGAGACACCAGGACGCCCTAACCCACCCAATTCACAGGTTTTAAATACCCAGTGCTGCCCCGAAGACACCGAGTGTGCCTTTAGGGGCCTTGGGAAGCCCCACCAGCTTGCAGAAACAAGGCAGCCCTCAGAAAGAACAGCGGAGGACACGTAGCAGCTCAGAGCCATCAAAAGGCCACACAGAAACCCTGGAAAAGCCTCAGAGCAGCCTCAACACACCTAGACAGTCGGGGAGACCCTACAAAGAATCCCCAGCCCTCAGCACAGCCCTAGAGGTGCCAAGGCTGCACCCCCATGCCCAAGGAAGAGCCCAGAGTAGCCCCCAGAGATGCCAAGGCGGGCATCTCGTTTTGAGGGAAAAGCCTCGGATCCAGGCGTAGCCCCAGATGCACTCAGCCATACCTTGAGACGATGCCTCCAAGCACACAGGGGTCTCGCTGCGCTCTGCCGGGGTTTGTTCAAGGCTGCCGGGTCTGCAACGCCGGGGCAGCGCTGCCCTTTCCTCCCCCCACCCCTGCAGGGGGACTCGGCGCGTGATCCCCAATCCAAAGGGGGTGGGGGGGCTGTGTGTGCTTCTGCAGGGCTGGGCACGAGTGGGGCTTGGTCCCAGATGAGGGAAAGGGGGAAGGGGCGGGGGGACACACACGACACACTGCACCCGGCACAGCTTGGAGCCTGTCTGCGGGGATAAAAAGGCACACACCTCACACTCCCCTGAGAAAGGGTTTAATGGGGAGGGGAGGCACTGCTGTTTCTGCCAAACAAAAGAAAAGCTGGGCTAACACCCACAGAAGAGACATTCACATATGCACACTATGTACAGAGCGACACAGGCAGTGCCAGGCACCCCC
>NW_009260175.1:129992-137855 GCF_000687185.1 Egretta garzetta | reverse complement strand
CACCTCCTAGCTAGGACAGGGAGTTGAGGAAATGGCTCTCCCCTGCCAGAGTGCTCAGCATGGAGCTCATGTCCCCCACAGCCATGTTGGCACCACCAGGCGCAGGGAGCAGGAGGCCACCAGCAGGGCTGGGGGGCTCAGGCAGCAGCGCAGGGGTCTCTGGATCTTCCACAATGGCAGCAAAATCAAGGTGCGTATTCTCCAGGTCCAGGGCATCCAGGCTGTTGGCCACCTGCTCCCCCGAATCCAGGGAATAATAGGAGCTGCCTTTGAGTCCTTCCGAGCTCCCACCGTAATGCCTGGGACCCCCACAGCTTGCTGTCATTTGGCCCAGCAGCTTATGCCCCCCCTTGCCCACCTGCACATGTGCGCCCTGGCCTGGGTGATACGGCAGGGCATTACTGGGCCCCTCAGGTGTGGGGCGGGCAGGGGGCAAGCGAAGTACACGCCGAGAACTGGCTTCCACTCCCTCGTAGGGATGACTTGGCTGAGCCAGGTTGCCTGCATAGTTCAGATTGGTTTGGTGACCAGGTGGTTTAGGGGCGCCTGGTGGATGTGGCACCATCTCTGGGTTGAAGCACGGGGCATTCAGGAGGTGTTGGGTCTCTGCCAGACCCTGCAGCTGATCTGGTTTGGCTTGGTAACCGGTGTACTTGGGGCTGAGGTACAGCGGTGCTTGCATGGCTTGGCACTGCCCAAGTTCATTGCCCAGCCCCATGCCAGCCTCCCCTCCCTTGGTGGCTAGTTGGTCTCCCCACATCAGAGCCTGCTGGGCCTGCACGTAGCTACGGACCATCACTTCTTTGGTCTGCATGGTGGGGGTCTGGGCTCTGCTAGCACCCAGGCTCAGCATGCCCATATAACTGGCAGGTGCCTGTTCCTCGGACTGGTAACCACCAGGCCCTACATTCACGGCTTGGCCAAATGACGCAGGAGGCTGCAGGGGCCCAGCAAGCTTGGCGTTCTGGCAGGGAGCGAGTGCTGGGGCGGGTGCTGGGTAACGCTGCTCAGATTTGATCTGTAGTCGGTTAAGCCGGTGCCCCCCAGAGAATCCACTGTCCTGGCATGAGCTTACAAGTTTGGGTTGCTGCCCACAGGAACTGGGCAGTGGGTACTCAGTACTTTGATGGTGACAGTGTGGCCCAGGCATGGCAGCAGCAGAGGCACTGACACTGGACTGCCCAGAACTCATCTCCAGATTGCCTTGGGGAGGTTCATCCCAAGGAGCTGGCAGGATCCCGTTGCCAGCATGCACGCTCGTGAAGTGCTGGTTCATCTGGCACTGAGGGAGGGAAAATTCAGACTGAAGCAACCCTTCCTCCATGTCCCCATGCCCTCCTGGGTTCAGCTGCATACCCCCCGTGGTCCGGTGAGTGTTGCCGTAGAGCCCTTCACACTGGAGCTCCATACCTGTCCCCTGGCATGGGAAGCTTTCCTCAGGGTAGTTCAAGTACTGTTCCATCTCTAGCAAGCCAGACTCCGTGCCTGGGCCAGGACCCTCTATGTTCACACTCTCCAGGAAGACATTTTCACTGATGCTGGGTGGGTGTGGGGAGAAGACATGGCGCTGAAGGTTGGCATCAGAACCACCCAAGGGCTGCAGAGCAGTTCTGCCCGCTCCTGGCACATTCACGTTACCCATGCTCTTAAAACGATGCACCTTGGGCACAGCGTGAGGGTTGGCCGCAGTCCGGGCAGGGTCACTGGCCCGCCGCACGCCATTCCGGGGCACCAGGTGAGGAGGAATGCTGCCTGCATAGCCAGGGTAGTCATTGGAACTGTGCCTTCGCAGGAAACCGTTTGGAAGGAAGCGGGGTTTGCCTGGCCCAAGGTAGTCCCCAGCTAAGCTGCTGTGGCCACCCATGCCCACCGGCTCCATGTTGGGCAGGGGGGGTGGGGGTGGGCCACCGGTGGCTGCAGCGTATTTGGCCTTGAGACGGTAGCGCTGGGCCGGGGTAAGGCTGCCCACTCCTGGCAGCCCTCCACCGTGGCTGGCATCACTGGAGCGTCGCGACTCGTCCGGAGAGATGGGGTCATAGCCGTCTGCCAGGCCTCCCCCGCCAGGCATCCCACCTACCTCGCCACCCAGGCATGGCCCAGCCAGGTACGGGGACACCAGGGACGAGCGCCGGCTCACGGTGTAGGCTGAGCTTACGGTACTGGTGGCGCTGCTCCGGCGCTCGTTCAGGGGCATGCCCATCTCCGCCGCTGACAGCTCCGCAATGCGCCGGTGCGAGGCAGCTGGTGGTGGCACAGGGAGCCCAGGCACCTCCCCAGGCAGGCCTGAGGGAAGAAAAGGAGGAGGAGTTACACCAGGGCACTCAGGACACAGCACGGTACCAGTAGTCAGAGGAGGAACGGGGAGCCACCTCCAGCAACGGGATGTGGCCTCTTCCATGGTTAGCCCTGCTAGGACAGGAAGCAGATGCAAGTGGTGGCAACAAAGAGGGGGCAGAAGATCATTTAGAATCATTAGGTTGGAGAAGACCTTTAAAATCATGGAGTCCAAAGATGGGACACAGCCCAGATGCGGGGGTCCACCACTAGTGAAAGGAAGGTGTGGAAACCTCTCTGGCTGCAAACCAGACCTCTCTTGACACACTGCCCATGGGACTGGCCCCACATCCAGGTGGGAGGGAACCAGAGTCTCACCGGCTCCAGGGATGGCTGGCAAATTCAGGCCCTTGGTAGCTGAAGGCTTCCTCATCTGCTTCAGCTTGTCAATGCGAAGATTCTCCAGCTTGTGGAGGGCCATGAGCCCCGAGGTGCCCATGGGCGCACCAGGCACCACATCCTCCAGTGTGGACAGATCCTCGTAGCTCCCACCTGCGTTGCCCGCCATCTCCACCCCACTGTCATTGTTGGTGGTGCTGCCGAGTGGGGAGTGGTCGCTGCTGCACGATGACTGCCCACCTGGGCTGGGCTGCGGCTTCTAGGGGGTACCCAAAACATTAACCAAGGAAAAGGGGGGGGTGAGATATCCACTACACACTTAATGCAACCTGTGAGCCCGCACCCTGCCAGATGTAGAGATGACTCCCCTACCATGCAAACCGACTCCTCCGAAAGGCCTGGCCATGCCTCCCTCCATCATCACACCTGCAGATCCTTACCAAGGCCAAGTCAGGCACCAAGAGTTTGCTGTCATCCTTCCGGGCCTCAGCGGGGCCATTCGTGTCTTTCTCTTGTTTCATGTCTGGGGGGCCACTGGACGTGGACAGCGCACGGCCTGGCACCGCATCCCCTCGGTGTTTCTTGGTGACATGGGCGTCAGGGCCGTGCACGGTCTTCACGTGTTTGCGCAGGGAACTGGGATCTGTGTAGCGCTTGGTGCAGCCTGGAATCTTGCACACGTAGGGCTTCTGCCAGGGAAAACAAGGTAGGCACAGTGGAAGGAAGGTGTTAGCTCCAACTAGAGACCCCCTCCCAACAAAGTACCTGCTGGGCATGAAATAAATCCCCATGCCCCCTCATCTCGAGTAGGACCAAGAACTGAGGGGTGGGAAGGGATCACAGAAGCCAAGTCCCTTTGGAGGGGGCATGTTAGGTTCTACAGCAGGGCCTTGGAGGAGGTCATAGGGAGCCAGAGGAAGAATGCAAGGACAGTGCTCCACAGGAGCGGGGCAGGGGATAAAGGGACCCTGGTGGGCATGCAGGTGACTGAGGAAGGGAGCAAGGGGCCATACTTTATCAGAGCAGGCAAGAAGGGAGTTGGGGCACACAGGAAAAAAAAAACCCAACAAGGATGCAGGGAGTTTTCAGAGTACAGGACTAATGGGGAGGCATACGGGGAGCCCAAAGGGGTGCAAAGAGCCCCAGATGGGTCTGTACCTCATTGGAGTGAGTGCGGTTTTGATGCTTGGCCCGGTCAGAAGCATTGGAGAAGGCCTTGTTGCAACCCTCATGTTCACACACATAGGGTTTTTCACCCGTGTGTGAGCGCAGATGCGTCTTGAGGTTCTCCAGGCGTGAGTAGGCTTTGTTACAACCCTCGAACTGCACAGGCAAGCAGGGTGAAACGTGCCACATACCTTCAACAGCCCCTGTACCACATCACCCCCACGCTACCACACCCCCATGGCCCATCTGCCACGGACATATATCACACCTCCCAACCAACGCACAACACGCCTGCCCTCCTTCCCGTGCACGTCCTCACACCGCTGCACGGCCCTCTACCCTTCTGGCCTACGTCATGCCACCTCACTGGCCACGCGGCCACGCTGCTACACATCTCTTTAGCTCATGTGCATCCCTGCCATGCCACCGATCACGCGGGCTCCAGCCTGCCACACGTGAACCCCTCTATCATGCATTAACGTGCTCCTGACCACCCTGCCTGCCCCACCTCGTTTTCCCCACCACGTCCCTCCTCAATGCCATGTACCGGTGCACTTGCCCGGTGCAAGGCACCAGAGCTTATCCGAGGCTTTGCGAAGGCTCGTGTCAGCTCACCGTGCATTTGTGAGGTTTCTCGCCTGTGTGACGCCGCATGTGCACCACCAACATGTACTGAGCCTTGAAGGGCCTCTGCTCCCGGGAACATGCTGACCAGTGGCACACAAACTCCTTCTTCTCCCCATGGATGTGCTCATTGTTGATGTGCTAAGGAGAGAGGGGCATCACAGGCGGCATTGGGGAGGACGCCAAGGGTCAGGGAGGTACAGATCTCTTAAGAGAATACCATAGGAGAAATGGACATAGAGGGGCTGGGATGGTGGGTGGAAACACCAGAAGTTAGGGGAAAACAGAGTGGTCAGGTGGTGTCTAGAGTAGGCAGGAGACGACTGGGGGCTATTTTGGGAGGACCAAGAGAAGACATAGGGGTCGAGGTGGTCTGACGGGTGGTCAAGGGCATATAGGAGAGTTGGAGCGTCTGGAAGGAGACAAAGAGCAAAGGAGAAAGTCTAGAGGCACCAGTGGTTCAGGAGACCTGCCCTGGTGGTGAGGAAGGCCAGACTGGGTGTTCCCCCTAGGGACACGGTATGGGAGGGTCACAAAGAACTTGCCCACAAGAAGTGAAGGATGCACGTCCCCCCTTCCTAGGGGCAATTTCCAACATCGTGCACCTGTGTGGTGAGTTCTCAGGGTAGGGGAGGAGGGCAGTGGCCCAATATAGGACAGTCTTAGAGTAGTAGTCGCGGGTTGACACAGGGGGCTATCAGCCAGCAGCCTGAGGGCAGGTTCTGGGACTGGGTGTAGCCAGGCAGGACCTAACTCACATGCACCAGCTGCTCCTGCGTATCGAACTCCTTGGCACAGCCGTCCCAGTAGCAATTGGTTTCATAGACAGTCTCAGACTCAGGTTTCCCATCCTCCTTCTCCAGATCTTCCCGAACATCGAGCATCCCCAGCAAGGGATCCTGGGGGAACCACAGCCAGATGAGCATTCCAAGGTACGGTCCTTCACGCTCACCGTTACTGGGAGTGGTGCCAGGGAGGAGCGTAGAGCCCTGGGGAAAGTGGGGTCTCAAGGCCTGGGGAGTACCTGGGTGCCTGTGGAAGCTGGACTGGAGATGTCGCCCTCGGATCTCTCCTCTGGGTATTTGACAGTCAGAGGGCTGCTCAGGCTCCACTCCAACTTCAGCTGCTACCGGGGCAGGGGGAAAGTGGAAAGCGGTCAGCACTGAGATGCCCACTGGAACACCACTTATATGGGACATGCCACTTATATGAGTGCAAGACCCTCTTACCTGGCAGTGTTTGAGGGTCCCACGAGCTGGGGCATGGTGCAGAAGCCCTGGGCGGGTGGACAGGTATTCATGGGAGCTACATGGTGGTGGTGGTGGTGGGGTGTGGCTGTACAGGTGACCTTGACCCTTCTGCTGAGCTGGTGGACTCTGGTACCCCAGTGATGGGCTGCAAAGAGCAAGAGGGATGAGCAGATGACACCATCAGAGGACAGAAATTTAGGTCTTCTGAGCCAGGGATCCCAGGTGTCTGAACTCCCAGCCACTCCTTCCCTAACCCACCATACCACTTTGCTCCCACCTTCCCTAGCCCTCACCCCAGGCGCTCCCCAAGTTGGGAATCGGCATTCAGGCTCCCAGACTGACAGACTGCATATATGTCAGCGGGGATGAAGTCTGGTGCCCACCTGATGGTGCTGATGGAGAGGTGGCCATAGGAGCCACTGGCAGAGGCACAGCGGGAGTTGATGAACGCAACGAGGGAGTTGGGTGAGGTGCGGATTACCGTCTGCAGGTCAATGCTAGAGTCTGACAGGGGTGAGATGGACAGTGCCCGCTTCTTGCCCAGTTTGCCTGCACCACGGGGCGTTGAGAACCGTGAGCCTGGGATGGCAGCAGAGAGTGGGGGGCACTCCTTTCAGCATGGGTCCTAGGAGGCTGAAGAGACCCCCAAGGACACAAGCCTGGTGCTTTGGAGCCTGGAGGAGCACCCTGAGTGTGCCTGTTAGCTTCTGATTTAGAATAGAATAGAAAATAGAGTATTTCAGTTGGAAGGGACCTACAAAATCATCTAGTCCAACTGCCTGACCGATATGGAGCTGACTAAAAGTTAAAGCATGTTATTAAGGGCGTTGTCCAAATGCCTCTTACACACTGACAGGCTTGGGGCATCAACCACCCTTCTAGGAAGCCTGTTCCAGGGTTTGACTACCATCTCGGTAAAGAAATTCTTCTTAATGTCCAGTCTAAACCTCCCCTGGCACAGCTTTGAGCCATTCCCACTCGTCTTATCACTGGATCCCAGGGAGAAGAGATCAGCACTTCCATCTCCACATCCCCTGCTCAGGAAGCTGTAGAGAGCAGTAAGGTCGCCCCTCAGCTACCTCTTCTCCAAACTAGACATACCCAAAGTCCTTAGCTGCTCCTCAGAGGACATGCCTTCCAGCCCTGCCCCCAGCTTGGTTGCCCTCCTCTGGATGCATTCGAGGACCTTCACATCCTTCTTAAATGGTGGGGCCCCGAACTGCACACAGTATTCCAGGTGAGGCCGCACCAACCCTGAATACAGTGGGGTGATCCCCTCTCTTGATCAGCTGGTCATGCTGTGTTTGAGGCACCCCAAGATACGGTTTGCCCTCTTGGCTGCCAGGGCACACTGCTGGCTCCTGTTGAGCCTGCTGCCAACCAGCACCCCTCGATACCTTTCTGCAGGGCTGCTCTCCAGCCACTCATCTCCCAGTTTATACTTGTTGTTGGCTTTGGACTGTGTCAAGGCTCAGAAGTGTCCCTCCTCCCTACCACAGCCATCAATGTTCCTAGGGGCTACCCGAACCCCTTGACACACATGTACTCCCCGCTACAGCTGGTATCATCCCAAGAAAAGTGCCTGATCCCCTTGGCCATGGCCAACACAAATCCTCCTGTTCACACAGGCATCATTGTTCCAGGAAAGATACCTGAAGCCCCAACGGTCTCCTTCCTTCATCACAGGCATCCCTGTCCCCGGCACTGCCCAAACCTCTCAGCACACAGACCTGCACTCCTGACATGATCAACACAAGCCCTGGGAGATACCTAAACCCCTTGTAGAACCCCTACCTGCCCCGTGCCCACCCAAGACTGGAGACTTACCATCACCACTGCCTGGGTGCTCGGCTCCTGGCACCAACCCATAACCGCGGTGACTGCTCATGAGGTTTGACTGATGGCAGAAGGGGAAATCAAGTCCTGGCAGAGGGGAGGAAAAAGACGGGAAGACGTATTAAGGGAGAGAGGAAATCTCTGGAGCATCCTTGAACCCAAGGACTGAATCTGAAGTTGGGTGCCCCTCGCACCCGTGCCAGGCACTGCTCGGGCCCACACGCTGGCCAGGACGAGGGGGCTACGACCGACCTGGTGGCCCTGGGGCACCCGGGGCCGGTCTGTGGGGTGGGCGCAGGCAGCAGTGCTCAGC
>NW_009260175.1:129400-129823 GCF_000687185.1 Egretta garzetta | reverse complement strand
GGCAGCCCCCAGCGCAGACCGATGGCCGGAGCCTGCGGGGGGCACTGCCAGGGCGGCAAGGGCAGGAGACAAAGGGGGACACCCTGACCCCCCCACTCTGGGGCACAGACACGAACAACGAGGGGCCGAGGCAGAGGAACTAGAGGGCATCTCTCAGCAGCCAACCACCAATGAACAACTATCCCAAAAACTTTGGGGACCCTCACCCTGCTGTGGTGGCCCCTGGCATTTTCCCTTGCCCCCTCACACACAAACACATCCTGGCGCTCCCTTCCCATCAGGATGGCCCCACCAGCACTGAAGGCTCCCACTCCCTCCCTGGAACTGGGGGCCATTCCCTGCCTGGGGCACAGGCCCGAATGTACCTGGAAGGGAGAAGGGGATGGTGCAAGAGGAGGTGTCTGCAGGGCCAGGGTACAGCCC
>NW_009260175.1:128212-129363 GCF_000687185.1 Egretta garzetta | reverse complement strand
CCCCCCCCAATCCCCCCTTTCTGACATTGCAGAGATAGAAACCATGCGGAAAACTGCACGCCTCTGGCTGGCTGGGTGGGGGCAGGGGGGACAAGCCACGGCAGCTCTGTGTCACCACAGCCACCTGGCCAAACACGGAGGCCATCTGCCACCCCCTCCAAAGCAAGTCCCCATGCCCCCAGTGCCTGGCAGGCCCCCAGGCCCCTTGTGGCACCAGCACGGGGGAGTTAAGACACCGAGGACCGCAGTACAGATCAGACCCTTGCCCAGTTCAAGGCCACCTCCGATAGCTCGGCGCAAGCAGTGACACGGTGCAGGGCACCCTGTTGTCACCCACCACAAGCATCCCCAAATACCGACTTAACAAGGTGTCCTCATGCTTGGTGCTGCGCTAAGGGGGTCCTGTCCCAGCAAGAGTCCCAAGCCCACTGCAGCGTCTGTTGCAGGGGGAACAAAATACACACACGTGCACCCAGGCACCCACCCAAACATCCACACTCAAGCACACACAGAGAGATAAAAACTGCAAGCCCTAACTGCCAAAATGTGAAACTAAAGCACAGATGGTTTTTGGTCAAAGGACCTGAGCCGGCACCCTGCTCTGCCCTCCTCCTGGGCCCTTCCAGCATCTGCAGGTCCCACCCAGCCTTTGCCTTGCCCATGGATCCCCACCCTGCCTGCAGGTCAAAACCCTGCCTTGTCCCAGCCACACATCCCACCCCTGCCCCCAGGGCTCAGCCCAGCCCACTATCGCATCCCTGCCTGCAGGTTCCTGCCCTGAGCCTGGGTCTCATTTCCACCTGCCACTCTACCTGGCCCTGCCCGTGGTCAGATCTCGAACCACGGCTGTGCCCTTGGCCTCTGCATCCAGGTCGTCCCCCCCTCCTCCAGAGCTTACATAAAGGACAGAGGCTCTGGAAGGAGAAACAACCACAGGGTGAGGAGAGGCATGTGTGGATGGCGTTGGGAACAGGACCTCCTGCCCCCTCAGCCTCCCCCTTTGAGAGACCAAGGCAATTGCCCCAAAGAAGGGGTCTGGGGGAGCGGGAGCCCCTCACCCCACTGGGAAAGTGCTGGGTTGCGTCTGGAGCACGAGGGGGGGATGAGGGGGGCAGCAATTCTTCCGCATGAGTTGCCCCTTTGAAAGCTTG
>NW_009260175.1:125981-128176 GCF_000687185.1 Egretta garzetta | reverse complement strand
ACAGGATGGGGGGGGGGCTCTTACCTGCCTGCTGGACCTGGGCCTTGCAGCAAAGACTGGGGGATTAGCTCCAGGGGAAGCCTCCCATCTGTGCCCTACCCCACTCACAACATCTAAGGAAGAAGGTTTGCAAGTCCCTCGCAGAAGTTTGTCTGGTGGAGTCAACCACAGCACCCCCCCAGCCCTTTGTGCACACAGCTATTCCCATGTGCGCAGACAGACAGACACACGGATGCACGAACATACATTTGCACGTATCTGGAGAGGCACGCGTGGCAGCTGAGAGATGATAGGGGGTGTTGGAGTTCAGCAAAGCCAAAGCCCCCCTCTCTCCCCCTCCCAAGAGCCATCACCTGAGCTCCTCCAGGCTGCCCCAGACCCACGGCCTGAGCCCACCAGCTCCTTGCCCTTTATCAGAGCAGGCGGGCTGCCACCATGCAGTGCAGTAACCATACGCAGCCACCCCAGCTCGAAGGGGAGCGCGGCTCTGCCTGCCCAGACAAGTGCACCCACCTGCTGCAGCAGCAAGGGGATGGTGGGCTCTGCCCCGAGCCCAGCTGGCTCCCACCAGCCTACAGCTCCCCATCCCAGCATGGACTGGGGACTTGCCCCGCTACCCTGAGCCCAGCTGGCTCCCATCAGCCTACAGCTCCCCATCCCAGCATGGACTGGGGACTTGCCCTGCTGCCCTGAGCCCAGCTGGCTCCCACCAGCCTACAGCTCCCCATCCCAGCATGGACTGGGGACTTGCCCTGCTGCCCTGAGCCCAGCTGGCTCCCACCAGCCTACAGCTCCCCATCCCAGCATGGACTGGGGACTTGCCCTGCTGCCCTGAGCCCAGCTGGCTCCCACCAGCCTACAGCTCCCCATCCCAGCATGGACTGGGGACTTGCCCTGCTGCCCTGAGCCCAGCTGGCTCCCACCAGCCTACAGCTCCCCATCCCAGCATGGACTGGGGACTTGCCCTGCTGCCCTGAGCCCAGCTGGCTCCCACCAGCCTACAGCTCCCCATCCCAGCATGGACTGGGGACTTGCCCTGCTGCCCTGAGCCCAGCTGGCTCCCACCAGCCTACAGCTCCCCATCCCAGCATGGACTGGGGACTTGCCCTGCTGCCCTGAGCCCAGCTGGCTCCCACCAGCCTACAGCTCCCCATCCCAGCATGGACTGGGGACTTGCCCTGCTGCCCTGAGCCCAGCTGGCTCCCACCAGCCTACAGCTCCCCATCCCAGCATGGACTGGGGACTTGCCCTGCTGCCCTGAGCCCAGAGGGTGCCCGAGCCCTGGCCCAGGCTGCCCAGGGGGGCTGTGGAGTCTCCTTCTCTGGAGATCTTCAACCCCCGCCTGGACGCTGTCCTGTGCCCCCTGCTCTGGGTGAGCCTGCTTGGGCAGGGGGGTTGGACTAGATGATCTCCTGAGGTCCCTTCCAACCCTTGCCATTCTGGGACTCTGTGATCCCAACATGGACTGGGGACTTGCTGCCCTGAGCCCAGCTGGCTCCCACCAGCCTACAGCTCCCCGTCCCGACATGGACTGGGGACTCGCTGCCCTGCTGCCCTGAGTTCCAAGCAGATGGGGCACCATCTGTGGGGCACCTACTGCTTACAGGAGAAGGGTTAATTCACCCATAGCCTTTGTGATGTCCCCTCTACCTTGCTGTTAGTCCTGTTCACCTTGCTATGCACAGCTGTGCCAGCCCCTGGCGTGCCCACCGTTTGCTAAATCCCTGCACACACATACATTCACAGGGCACGTACACATGCCTGCAGCGTGACCACCACACAAACTCCACGTGCGTGCAACAAGACCACCTGTGTAACGTGCAGCACGCACACGCCCATGCACCAGAGAACACGCGTGTGCAATGGACACACGCACAGGCTTACGCAAGCAGGCATGGAGCACACGTGGGCACACAGGGCACCCGGGCATGCACAGCATACCACCATCCCCCTGCCTGGGGTGGTACCCCCTCTGCGCCCCCTCCAGCACCCACCAAGCCAGACTGGGGGCAGCTCAGTGGGACAATCCCTGGCCACCCAGGTTACAGCAGGAGGGCCAGGGTCCCGCTGTGCCAAGACAGGGTCCAGGCAGAGGGAAGGAGCGACCAGACCCCAACCTGGCAAGGGCTGGGTCTTGCTTTTGGGGCAGCCCGGAGGCAAGCGGGTGCCAGGCGGGCAATGACAGCGGTGACGTG
>NW_009260175.1:125552-125756 GCF_000687185.1 Egretta garzetta | reverse complement strand
ACCCCCCCAGCTTCTTGCCTTTTATTTCCTGCAAACACATCTAAAATCTGTCATCTGGCTCCAGTTTCCTGAGGACACTGGGGAATGGGGGAGAAAGGGAAGGAGGCAGAGGAGAAGGCACAAAAGGCAGAGAGGGAAAGGAGATGGAGCGAGCTGGTACGGCAGGGCAGGAGGCGGGGGGGCCCCGCTGGAGGGCGGGGGGGG
>NW_009260175.1:124406-125073 GCF_000687185.1 Egretta garzetta | reverse complement strand
CCCAGCGGACGGCTGGCGGAGCAGAGATTGCGGGAAGGAGGGAGAGGCACAGACGTGGGCACTGACCGGGGAATCGCACGCCCTTAGCAGACTTGGCTGCAAGAGGAGGAGGAGGAGGAGGAGGAAGGCGGCACCCCACCGCATCCTCAGACAGAGCAGACCCCCCCCACCCCCATGCCCACTCCTCACTCCTGACCAGCTCTAGTAGCCCCCAGGGCCAGCCCGCAGCAGTTGGGTGCAGCACGTGGCACCCATGGCGGTTGCCACCCAGCCCAGCACAGGGGTGGTGGTGGTGGTGGGGTGGTGGTGGTGGGGGTCCCTGCCTGCACCTCCCCATTATTCCCATCATCTCCTGTCCCAGGCCCAGCCCCGGCAGGGTTAACCGCCCCGGAGTCCCACTGTGGAGGAATGTGATGTCAGGGCTGGATTAGCCCATGCGGCTGAGATCCCAGCCGATAGACCAGCAGCGCTGAGCTGTGTGTGGCACAATCCATCAACCCGCCCAGCACAGCCCCCAGCGTGGGGGGCCTGGGGGAGGGCTCGGCGTGTGCATGCGTGGGAGCATCTGTGTTTCTGTAAGCATGTGTGTGTGTGTGTGAACGCGCAAGTTTGGCCATATGTTTTCCGGGTTGGGGAGGGATTTGCGTTTATGTGTATGGTTTTTTTT
>NW_009260175.1:122064-123708 GCF_000687185.1 Egretta garzetta | reverse complement strand
CACCCAGGAGAGGTGGGCTCTAGCCCTGGGGTAGGCAAACCCCTGAGCCCGACGCAGGCGCAGAGCCCTGCTGCCACCTCTGCAGCCCTGCCTCAGCCCTCTTGTGACCCCAGGTCAGGCCATGCCCAATTGGTTTAACCCTACGGGGCCTTAGGAAAAACATTGATCTGGCTTCAGATCTACCTTCCCCCCACCCGGGGCAGCAGTTCAGAGCCCGCCGCGGCCCGGGCAGTTCTGCAGACGCAGAAGAGGAACGCGGCAGAGGGCCAGGCTGAGCTGCAGCGCATAGCTGCAAGTAGCAAGGCTGGAAGAGAGCTGCCAGCGAGCCAACGCTCCCCCATGCCAGTGACAGCCCAGGATCGAGGGGACGCATCCCAACCGCCTCCCCGGGCACGTGGGGTCTGGTAGTGTCAACACGCTCCTCCCCAGCTATGGTGGGTCCTGCACGCTGCGCAGCCCCCCCCAGGCGCCTCAGCTGGCACCCGTGGTGGGTGGGGAAAGGCCACTGTCGGTGGGGCAAAACCGGTGAAATTCCTTCCTGGAAGAAGCCCCTTTTCCCCGCCCTGGGACCAGTCTACGCCGGGAGCTGCTTCCCCTGGCCCCCCCATTTTTTCATCTCTGCCTCCAGCAGAACTGACGTGGGGACCTCCCGCCCAGCTGACTTGCTATGCATCTGACCCCACCGTTAGGCCAGGCCTTGAGGGCGAGCCCAAGCTCCTCTGCATGGGGCAGCTAATCTGCCCGGGACTGCAGCTGCCACAAAGCACATTGCTTCAGGTTCAGGGGGTCTGAAAGGGGACAATTCAGGGTCGTGATCCCATGCTGGTGTGGGCTGCCAAACTCGTTCCAAGGTGGTCCCTTGCCTGGAAAAGATGAGGCAGAGAAGGACCGGCTTCAGGGGAAGTTTACACATGCATGGAGGGAAACGGGCAGAGACGTCCATGCCAGGGCAGATTCAGGACATCCTCCACTTGATTCTCCCTCCCTCCTTTCCCCAGCCCCGGCAGCCACCTTCAGAAAACGTGATACATCCTCATTCCCCATCCTATGCCAAAATTATTCCCTGCCCTTCGCACCCCTTCCAGTAAGGACAAGAGGTCCCTCCCCAGCCCACCCATCCCTCCAGCAGCACAGCCTTATGCAAGCCACAGTACACCACCACCCTCACGCCGCATCTCGGCGGGGGGCAAAAGCATCCAGCCCCTCGCTCCCACACGCATCCAACACCCACGCAAGACCATGCACTGACACGCCGCTAGACGTGTTAACACAGGCTAACATGTGTGCTTTGGGAAGAGGGAAAGGCAGGCCAGCCTGGGGTGCTGCCCGGTCTCCAGCATATCCCACGGGGGAAGGCTGCAGGGTGGGAGCTCCCGGCTCCACGCTCCCGGCGCCTGCTCCCCCTTAGAAAGCAGGGACTTTTTCGCCCCACAAGGCGGTGCGACGTAGGAAGCCGTGGCAAGCCGGGCAGGAGTGGTGGTGCTTGATAGGTGGTCCCAGGGCAGGCAGGCAATTGTCGCGGGCTTGCATGTTGTTTGCTTTGGCCCCCAGCACAGACTACCCCTGCAAATTGCTCACATAAAGCCACTTCCCTGGCCCATACCTTCATTGGACTGGAGTCTGGGTGGGGGCAAGGTTTTGGGG
>NW_009260175.1:120120-121910 GCF_000687185.1 Egretta garzetta | reverse complement strand
ATCCTGCTGTCCTGGGGGAGAGAAGGCAGGAGATGGCAGGCAGGGGACTGCAGTGTCATCTGTCCTCCTGCTGCAGTCAGGGTAGTCCACCCTGAGCCTGTTCCCACCCCAACAGCTCCATCCTGCAGGATTCCTCAGAAGATGGGAACAGGAGACCGTGCAGGAACTTCGGTCATTAAAGGATTAGATAGACAATCGCAATCCCTTTTAATCTGTGGAAATGCCCGTCTCTTGACATGCTGAGCATGGAGCAAGGTAAACACAGCACCTGGGGATTTAGGAAGCATAAATTGTTCCTTTTTTAGGGCAAAAGACCCCCTCTGCCTGCTGAGAGGCGCTGGTGGGAGCAGCCTGGGGCTGCTCCCCAAAGTCCCCAGTGATCCCTTCTCCCGAAACATCTGCCACTGGTGGAGGTGGGTGGCACAGACGCCTGCTTTCCTGTTCCTCCACTGGAGACCTGCTCTGGCCATACACAAAGCAACCCCATCACTTGGAGCCATGTTCTCTGCCACCATGGGGGGCACCAGCCAGGGCTTTGCTCCCCCTTAGATCAAGGGTGGGAGTTTGACAGTGGGGTTGTACCACATCTGGAAACATCCCCCCCACCCCGCCCTAGCCTCAGACCCGGATGCAGCAGAACTGAAACCCGACTCTGTTTTTGCTGCTTGTTCCCACTCCGAGGCGGCTATTTTATCAGCTGTTCAACCTTGTTATTCTGCAGCTTCTGAAGGGGTTTGATGGGCCCTAAGGATTTGGGTGGGTACACTTGCTGTGCCCCTGTGAGGATTTTTGTAGAAGAATCCTCTCAGTCTCCCCAAGGCTGGGGGAGGTCCCACCCATTGGACCTTTTTTCTTGATCCCATCACTGGGATTGCTAAACACCAGGAGAAGATACCAAGAGAAACTGGGACACCCAGACCGAGAGACTCCAGTACCCCAGACGCAAGACACCAGTCGGGCAGATAACTGTGCACACGTGCACACCGGTGTGTACACACACGCACAAACAGGCCCCTCTGGAGACACGTCCATAGGTGTGCACACACACACACACACACGCTCCTAGGGGATGCTCTGGGCGTAGGAGGATCGCTCTCCCTTCTCACCAACTACCAGACACTCAAGGTTTCACTCTTCTAGTATGTCGGTACGGATGGCCAAGAACAGGCTCGGTGGCCTGCAGAAGGAAGGAAAGACACCACCACAATCATCCTTTTCTGAAAAACCGTGTCACACGTGGGTATGCCTATGGATAGGTGTGCGTATGTCTGCGCATGTGCGGGAATGTGCAAGGGTGTGCACACTCGTACATCACGTCGGAGCGGTGGGGAGAGTGCTGTGACCAAGGACTGCAGGCTGGCCAGCCCCTCCAGCACTGCAGCTGGAGTCCCAAGCTGCGGTATGGCACTAACAGCATCCCCAGTGGCACTGGAAGAAGGGCCCTCGCGCTTTCCAGCCCATCTGCCCACCCACCCTTCACACATTCTGGATGGAGAGCCACAAATCCCCCTCCAAGCCCGAGCTCAGCACCCACCTCTGCTCAGGCTGCCCTGATGTGACAGCACATGTCACAAGGTGTCCTCGGTGACTCACTCCCCCCACCCCCCACGGAAACTTCCCTGCTCCAGGGAGATTCTCGGAGCTCAGCCAGCTCCAGCACTGCAAGGGGAACACAGTACGGAGTTTGTTCCACCACCTCCCACCAGACCAGCCACGGGGGCCCGGCCACCTTCAGCTCCCAACCTGCTCCTGATTTGGTGCTTGTCTTTGGGGTAGGAAAGCCCCGGCAA
>NW_009260175.1:118277-120059 GCF_000687185.1 Egretta garzetta | reverse complement strand
CCCCCCAAGTCCACCGACAAGCCTCACTGGGAGCTCATGCACGCACACAGTGGCAGCTGGGCTGGCAGATCCATGAGGGCATGCACGGGTGGGCTCAGGGCAGTACCTGCCAGCCTCCTCAGAGGCGCTGGGACCCTCAGTGGTTGGGGAATTTGGGGGTCCTACACAGGGAGTTTTGGTGTGGATCTGCTCCAGGGTCTCCACTTCCAGCAGCCCTCAAAGACCCTTGCTGAGTTAACACTTCACTGTGCTGGGGAAAGGCTCAAGGGAGGCCGTGGACCAACCCAGCTCACACTATGCAGAGACACGGGCATCAATAAACCGGCTTCAAACACCCACGCCGGCATGGAAGCAACTCCCGGCTCAGGCAGGGCTTGGTGCAGATTGGGCATGCCTTGCAGGCAGCTCTGACCAGACCTCAGGAAGGGTGGCCTGTGCCCACGTAGGCTCAGTTAGCACATGCTCAGCTTTAAGCTGGGCTGACCAGGTCTCACAACACCCTGCTCAGGGGCTTCTCACACTGGCAATGCTGGTTCCCTCCTGCCTGACCTTGGCCAGCCTGCTCTGATGGCCCCAGACTCCTCATGCCAACCAGGGAGTGACGCAGAGCCAACGCCTGAACCCAACGGTCCTGGAGTCTTTAGAAAAACAGCCAAAGGGTCGGCATCCAGTGGGGCACAGACGGCGCTTGGAGCCATCTGCCAGAGAGGTCAAGCCTGGGCTCAGCTGCAGGGGGGCTCAAGGCTCAGCTCCCTCACCCAACCCACCTGCCCCCAGCCCCAGCTCTCCGAGTACTAAAGCCAGCAGCAGCCCTTGTGCAAGCGTGCAGGAGAACTGACAGGCACTCAGCACCAGCACGGGCAAGAACTCAAGGTGCTCCACAAGTAATGGGGAAAAAGCAGCTCTGCCCTCCCCCCAAAAGCAGAGAGGTTTGATAAACCCATCTAGGCTCCCTTTCCCACAAACCAGATGACCTTTGAGGTCCTTTCCAACCTGGGCTGTTGGTTCTATGGTTCTACAGTTCTATGGTTCTACGGCTCTACGGTTCTATGGTTCTACGGTTCTATGGTTCTACAGTTCTATGATTCTACAGTTCTATGGTTCTACGGTTCTATGGTTCTACGGTTCTATGGTTCTACGGCTCTACGGTTCTACGGCTCTACGGCTCTACGGTTCTACGGCTCTACGGTTCTACGGCTCTACGGTTCTAGGTTTCCCAGGCATGGGACACTTCTCTGGCAGCCTCTGCTACAGCCCCCATGGAGAGGGAAGAAGCACAGCCCCAGGGCCTGTAGGATGAGGGCTGGGAAGCCGAGGTGTGCCAGGACCTGGGCATTTCACCATGGTTTCTGGGAGGCTCCTTGGGGTGCACAGAATCTCCCTGTGCCTCATCCTGCCAGATGCTAGCCCACATGGCCTGGCAGGCTGTCAGGGGAGCAGGGGGACCCATAGTCCCAGCGCCAAACCCTCCTGTTTCTGGGAGGCTCCTTGGGGTGCACAGAATCTCCCTGTGCCTCATCCTGCCAGATGCTAGCCCACATGGCCTGGCAGGCTGTCAGGGGAGCAGGGGGACCCATAGTCCCAGCGCCAAACCCTCCTCTCCTGGGAGCCTTGCCCAAGGCTCCCCGAATGGCGGGTACTGCCGGTGGGGGATACAGCCCTCCGCTCTGGCCGCAGGGCACGCGGGCTGGGCCAGCCAGCTCTGTGCCCTGCCAAAGCAGCTGGATGCAGAGGCCCACAAGGCGGCTGGGGGGGGCCCCCCGGCCCCCCGGGCGCGCCCAG
>NW_009260175.1:113846-116603 GCF_000687185.1 Egretta garzetta | reverse complement strand
GGCTGCATTCCCCCGCCCCCATGTCCACGCAGAGGGCTGTGCACACGCGCAGCTCCTGCACGCTCACGGCTGCGTGCACACACACCTATGTCCACGCACAGGGCTGTGCACACGCAAAGGTCCTGCACACTCACGGCCACATGCACACACACCCATGTCCACGCACAGGGCTGTGCACACACGCAGGTCCCGCACCTGAGGCATCCTGCACGCTCACGGCCACGTGCACACGCACCTATGTCCACGCACAGGGCTGTGCACACACGCAGGTCCCGCACCTGAGGCATCCTGCACGCTCACGGCTGCGTGCACACACACCCACGTCCGTGCACAGGGCTGTGCACACCCACAGGTCCTGCACACTCACGGCTGCATGCACACGCACCCACGTCCACGCACAGGGCTGTGCACACACGCAGGTCCCGCACCTGAGGCATCCTGCACGCTCACGGCTGCGTGCACACACACCCACGTCCGTGCACAGGGCTGTGCACACCCACAGGTCCTGCACACTCACGGCTGCATGCACACGCACCCACGTCCACGCACAGGGCTGTGCACACACGCAGGTCCCGCACCTGAGGCATCCTGCACGCTCACGGCTGCGTGCACACACACCCACGTCCGTGCACAGGGCTGTGCACACCCACAGGTCCTGCACACTCACGGCTGCATGCACACGCACCCACGTCCACGCACAGGGCTGTGCACACACGCAGGTCCCGCACCTGAGGCATCCTGCACGCTCACGGCTGCGTGCACACACACCCACGTCCGTGCACAGGGCTGTGCACACCCACAGGTCCTGCACACTCACGGCTGCATGCACACGCACCCACGTCCACGCACAGGGCTGTGCACACACGCAGGTCCCGCACCTGAGGCATCCTGCACGCTCACGGCTGCGTGCACACACACCCACGTCCGTGCACAGGGCTGTGCACACCCACAGGTCCTGCACACTCACGGCTGCATGCACACGCACCCACGTCCACGCACAGGGCTGTGCACACACGCAGGTCCCGCACCTGAGGCATCCTGCACGCTCACGGCTGCGTGCACACACACCCACGTCCGTGCACAGGGCTGTGCACACCCACAGGTCCTGCACACTCACGGCTGCATGCACACGCACCCACGTCCACGCACAGGGCTGTGCACACACGCAGGTCCCGCACCTGAGGCATCCTGCACGCTCACGGCTGCGTGCACACACACCCACGTCCGTGCACAGGGCTGTGCACACCCACAGGTCCTGCACACTCACGGCTGCATGCACACGCACCCACGTCCACGCACAGGGCTGTGCACACACGCAGGTCCCGCACCTGAGGCATCCTGCACGCTCACGGCTGCGTGCACACACACCCACGTCCGTGCACAGGGCTGTGCACACCCACAGGTCCTGCACACTCACGGCTGCATGCACACGCACCCACGTCCACGCACAGGGCTGTGCACACACGCAGGTCCCGCACCTGAGGCATCCTGCACGCTCACGGCTGCGTGCACACACACCCACGTCCGTGCACAGGGCTGTGCACACCCACAGGTCCTGCACACTCACGGCTGCATGCACACGCACCCACGTCCACGCACAGGGCTGTGCACACACGCAGGTCCCGCACCTGAGGCATCCTGCACGCTCACGGCTGCGTGCACACGCACCCATGTCCACGCACAGGGCTGTGCACACACGCAGGTCCTGCACATGAGGCACCACATGCACACACACCCATGTCCATGCACAGGGCTGTGCACGCGTGCAGGTCCCACACGCGGGGCATCCTGCACGCTCACGGCCACGTGCACACACACAGGGCTGCGCACATGCACCCAGGTCCCACACACCCCCTCATGGCTGCGTGCACACGCACCCAGGTCTCGCATGCGGGGCATCCTGCACACTCACGGCCGTGTGCACACACACCCACGTCCATGCACAGGGCTGTGCACAGCGCAGGTCCCCCTGCACGCTCACGGCCATGTGCACACGCACCTATGTCCACGCACAGGGCTGTGCACACGCACAGGTCCCCCTGCACACTCACGGCCACGTGCACACGCACCTATGTCCACGCACAGGGCTGTGCACACGCACAGGTCCCCCTGCACGCTCACGGCCGCGTGCACACGCACCTATGTCCACGCACAGGGCTGTGCACACGCACAGGTCCCGCACGCCGGGCACGAGTACCCACATGCCCTTGTGTATGCACGTGCCACATTTGCACGCTTCAGCACACACACAGAGGTGGGCACACACGCGTGCACCTGTGCGTGAGTACACAGGGTGCAGACAGCGGGCGTGTGTACACGCACACGCAGAAGCGCACACGCATGCATTTGCACACACGTGAGCAGGCACGCATGCACACACACCCCCGTATGCGCTGTGCACCCCTGTGTGCAGAGCACCAACGCAGCACGTGCGCCCCCAGGACCCACAACCACCAGCCAACACCCCTAATGCCCAGCCTGGCCCCACCGAGGCAGCCTGGGGACCAAGGCCCCAGTACATCCCACCACCCCCACTGGGAGAGGCCGGAGGTCCCTGCGCAAGTGTCCCGGCGGACAGGAGGGCGCGGGGTGACGCGGATTGTCTGGGGCTGACACCTCCCAGCACGGCTCAGCACCTCTTGTAGCCCAGGCGTGGCTGGGGATCCGGATGGAGCCTGCGCCAGCACCCCGGGCATCACTGGGGGAGAGACCACCCCCCCCCCCCGCGCGGGGGCCCCCCCCGGGCCGGGTTGGGCC
>NW_009260175.1:111488-113023 GCF_000687185.1 Egretta garzetta | reverse complement strand
GCGATGAGGGCTCCCCTCAGCCTCCTCTGCTCCAGGCTGAACCCCCCCAGCTCCCCCAGCCGCTCCCCAGCAGCCTGGGGCTCCAGACCCCTCCCCAGCTCCGCTGCCCTTCTCTGGACACGCTCCAGCCCCCCCAGGTCCTTCGGGGAGGGAGGGGCCCAATCCTGACCCCAGCATTCGAGGGGCGGCCTCCCCAGTCCCCAGAAAGGAAATTAATTTCTCACCTGGCAGCGTTGCTTTTCCTCGTTGTTTGTTTTTACGGTGAAGGTCAGTTCCCCCCCTGCACCACAGTGACTAAATGTAGGGGGAAGAGCCGGGCTGGCCCTGGGTGCAAGCAGCTATTTCAGGGAAAGTGGCCTTTGCCCTCCCGTCCCTAGCCAGAACGTGACAGCATGTGTCAATGCCAGCAGGGCACGGTGGGGAGGCAGGCTGACCTCCCCAAAACCCGCTTAGGCCCAGGGACCCTGCTCCTTCCCACAGCTCTGCTCCCACCCCATTTTCATAGCATCATGGAATCATAGAATCGCTTTGGTTGGAAAAGCCCTTTGAGATCATCGAGTCCAACCGTTCCCCTACCCCTGCCATCCCACCCCCAAACCCTGGCCCTCAGCACCTCATCCATCCTTCTTTTAAATCCCCCCAGGGATGGGGACTCGACCCCTTCCCTGGGCAGCCCCTTCCAGTGCCTGACAGCCCTTTCGGGGAAGAAGTTTTTCCTAATGTCCAACCTCACCCTGCCCTGGTGCAGCTTCAGACCATTCCCCCTCGTCCTATCGCCCGTTACCAGGGAGAAGAGGCCGCCCCCCCCTCGCTACAGCCTCCTCTCAGGCAGTGGTAGAGGGCTATTTTCCCCATTCCTCGCGCCCTGACTGCTGGGAAAGCGAGTCCAAAGCTACAACCCCCCTGCCCTGACAGCCTGCATGGGAGGTCTGCGCCCCAGGCAGTGGCCTCAAGGAGCCTTGTAGCCCCCAGAGCAGACAGGGCAGCGAGACCACCGGGGCTGGAATGGGGCCGGACCAGGAGTGGTGCTTGGCAAAGAGCTGTTCCTGGGAGCTCTTGTGGGAGAAGAGCCAGCTCCAAGGGAGCATGTGCCCCACCTTGTCCGTGCGCAGCTCCCCAGGTGACCCCAGGCACATCTTCGGGAGCGGGGCATGTGCATGATCACCCTGCCCCAGTGCTCAGCTGCTCCCAGCTCCTGGCAGATTCACAGAATCACAGAAAATCCCAGAATGGCAGGGGTTGGAAGGGACCTCGGGAGCTCACCCAGTGCCACCCCCCTGCCCAAGCAGGCTCACCCAGAGCAGGGGGCACAGGACAGCGGCCAGGCGGGGGTTGAAGATCTCCAGAGAAGGAGACTCCACAGCCCCCCTGGGCAGCCTGGGCCAGGGCTCGGGCACCCTCCAAGTCAACAAGTTCTTCCTCACATTCAACTGGAACCTCTTCTGCTTCAGGTTGTGCCCATGGCCCCTTGTCCTGGCGCTGGGCACCACTGGGAAGAGTCTGGCTCTGTCCTCGTGACCCCCACCCTTGAGATA
>NW_009260175.1:106264-111348 GCF_000687185.1 Egretta garzetta | reverse complement strand
TGCACCCCAGGATGCCATTGGCCTTCTTGGCCACCAGGGCACCCTGCTGGCTCATGGCCACCTTGTCATCCCCCAGGACCCCCAGGTCCCTCTCCCAGAGCTGCTTCCCAGCAGGTCAGCCCCCAGCCTGTCCTGGTGCATGGGGTTCCACCTCCCCAGGGGCAGCACCCAACACTTGGCCCTTGTTGAATTTCATCAGGTTCCTCCCCGCCCAACTCTCCAGCCTGGACGATGCCACCCATGTTTAGTGCGAGCCTCGAAGGTGATGGGAGCTGCGCCGCACAGCCAGCCTGACCTCAGAGCTTCTTAGCAGGATTACCCCCACTGTGGGCACCCTGCCTTCCTCGGCATTAGCCTGTCCTCCCAGTGCCCCTGCATGTCATCACGCACCGCCGGTGCCCAGTGCACCCCAGGAGCAGCTTTACGGCATGGCCCATGCCACAGCTCTGGGAAACCCCCTCTCCACTGACTGCAGAGGACTCCCGGAGCAGAGGGACAACGCGGGGATTACAGTTATGAGATATTTCGGGACACACCTCAACTCCCATGGCCCGGGAGAGACTACTCCCTGTCTCAGTTTCCCTCCCCACTCTCCCAGCCTGAGATCAGTTCCCTTCCCTGCCAGGCACCCCCAACACCGCGAGGGGTGAGAAGGGGGGTCTCCGCTCCCCAGGGAGGCCCCAGCACACAGGGGAGGTTGCGATGCCGGCCCAATTCCCCCCTTCCTCTGGCACCAGGGGACAACAGCCAGCTGTGTCCCAGGGTGCCCCCAGCCCCCAAGCTGCTGCAGTGGACCAAGTCCCACCGCATCAGCCCCAAGGCAGGGCCAAGGTGGTGGGTGCAGGTGAGAGGGGTTGCCTGCATGCCCGTTTTGTAATAGGCATAAGCGGCTCAGCAGATTTACTCCTGAGCTGAGTGTGACCCCAGCTAAGCCACCAGGAAAGGCCTGCCCGGGCACTGCCTGGGGCCAGCCCGGCCGCCCACGCTGCCGCGGTCCAGCCAGACCTCCATCCCAGAGGCTGGGGGCTTGCCCCAAGACCACCCTCCTCTTCCCAAGGGGCCGTATGCACGGTCCGTTTTTGCCACCAGCTTTGAGTCCCCTGGGTGGAAACCACACCGGGGCGGCTCCCCCGCCAGCGGCTCTCAGCCACCAGACCCCCCCCCCCTGCCGCATCCCTCACCCCACGGTTAATCTTGGCCTCCTCTTTAGGAAAGTTAAAGCGGCTCAGAGTGGGGCCAGATGATCACCCAGATTAAAGACTTAATGGCACAACCACAGCCAGCTCAGCATCTCGGCTCCGGGCCGGTGGGTCAGTGTGTCAGTGTGGCAGTGAGTCAGCACGTCACGCACATGCGTGTGGACAACCTCACACGCCAACACACATTCCCTGTGACAGGGAAGACGCTGTGCTGCTGGCAAAAGGAAAATAGGATATCTGGCATCTTTGCGGGATGCCTCCCTGCCCGAACCCCCTTCCCCTGCACCGGCTGGAGAAAGAGCGCCGCTACGGGGAGGGAGCGAGGAGTCTACGAAGACTGCACGTCCCCGCGTGCTTACGTGGCATCCACGCCTGCGACTCTTGGCACGTCGACGGCGGCACGCAAGGTGCCCCGCTGTGTCAGCAGCACGTGCGCTGGGGCTGTGGGAGCACCCAGAAGGCGGAGGCATCCTGCAGGTGCAGTTGGCTTCTCTACACAGGTGGAGATATTTTGGGGAGCGTGGGTGACGGCCACGCTGCCCCTGCAGCCTGGCGGGGATGCCTGCTGATGAAAGCTGCCCTTTGTCCACTTGCAGGGTACAGCACAGGGCCAAGCTGGGAAAGCAAGTGGGTTTGTCCCCAGATAAAACAGCCCCAAACTGAGCTTTGAGCGGGCGCTTGCACAACAAGGACCCAGGCCAGCTATGTGGGATCCCAGAGGGATGAGCAGGGGGCATGGCTTCCCATTCCAGAAGCATCCCACCCCAAATGATGCAGGAAAAATCCCCCCCCACCCCCACCCCCAGCCTGGGCATTGCTAGACTCTGGCTGCTCTGAGGCTGAGATTGGGGTCACTGGGCGGTGTTTAGGGGAGCATGAGAGGGGATTGGGGAGGTCAGTGAGACATGATTATGGTACAATCTCCAGTATTTGCAGTGGGGGCACAGGATTTGGGGGTGGGCTGTGGCTCATCATTTGAGGTCACCCTCCTGGGGCCAGAGTCTGCAGAGCTCCATTCGGGACAGATCCAGCTGGAGAACAGCATCTTCAGGTTGGGCTATGCCCTCCAGCAGTGTCTACCCTGCTGGGAAACAGCTTCTTTGATGCTTACATTACAGGCTACCCCCCTCCAGCCCCCAGTGAGGTGGTACCCCATTCCCAGCAACTGCCCCACCCCTGGGTCCCCCATCCACAGGGAAGAGCCCCCTGCATAGCTCTGCTCATAGAGGGTCGCAACACCCCACGGCACCCAGGGAGCCCCAGAACCACCACAGCTCCCCTCACCCCCAAGGCCGCCCCCGCCTGCCAATGGCTTGCGGCTCCTGTGCTGCTCCAGCCCCAGAACCTGAGGGGTCTGGGCCAGGAGTAGGACCTTCTGGCCAAGCAGGACCATTTCCCCCACCCCCTTCATGCAGGTGGTGCCAGAAGAAAGCAGTCACAGCCTGGATGCTGCATTTCCACCCATTTATTGGGGAAGCCGCACCAAAGTATTAAAATAAATTAAAAGCACAGGCCATGTGGGTGCATTGCATACATGAGTATCAGGAAGGCAGAGTGGATTCTTCAGCAGAGAGGTGGGGAGACAGGATGGAGCACCAGGGAGTCCCAACAGCTGCAGAAAGCTCTACCATGGAAGCAGTAATAGCTACAAAACCAGAGGTACAAAAAAAAATCTGTACCTTTAGTATGGTCTTAAAGGCAAAGTCTGAGTCAGACCTCCTTGGAAGGAGGCACTGGGCTGGAAGAGACCTGACTGGTGGGGCAGGCAGCAGGGAAGAAAAGCACAAAACCCAGGGAAATGAAAGGGGAAATACATAGGACCTGGCCAGGACACAAGACCTTCCTCCACAGCTCCGTGTTCTGCTGGGAGCAGAGGACGGCGTCTAGTCACTGCAGTTTTGGGGTTCTTGACAAAGTCATACCCTTCCATCCTCATCTTCCAGGCCTGTTATTTGTGCCTCATTCCACCTGTCCCCAACAACAGGCACAACTTTTCCGGCAGATTTGTTGCAGCAGGGGAGAAAAGCAGGACTGCCTCTCATCCTCCACTTTCTCACTCTGAGCAAACAGACCCATTCCTGCACCCCACTCTGCTCTCAAGGAGGCCGAGTCCCAAACTGTCACCAGATGCTCTGAATGTGAACAAAGCAGGGCCCCCTCACCCCCCAAGACCACCAGAAATGTGGATCAGCTTGGGACCAGAGGGGTACTGCCACACAGGGCAGGGATGCCCAGAGTCATCGACCACCCACAGCTCAGACTCGGGCAGACTGATGTGGCTTTTGCTCTGTCCCACATGTCCCCAGAGCCCCCTGCCCCAGGTGCTCTCTGCATCACGGCTCCCCCAACCCTAGCTACAGCCACAGGCATCAACAATCATGTCGGGGATGTCAGTCTTGACAATGTTGCTGTTGCGATCGAAGTAGAGGACAGAGAGCGGCCGGCGTCGTGTGGGCACGCAGCAAGAGTGCCCCGATGCCTGGATGTTGTTAGCTTTGACGAGGTTGAAGACCGCTGTGTGGAAAGAAGAGGCCATCCCAGGGCTGCCTGCCACATGTAGAGGGCACTGGCCCACGCAGTAGTTTATCTGGTAGCCCTCGGGCTTGATGATCCAGTCGTTCCAACCAATGTCGCGGAAATCCACGTAGTAGTCCTTGCGGCAGCAGAGGTTGGAGTTCTGGCTGCAGCGGAGGCTGCGCTTGGGCACGTGGTGTCCTGGCTCCCGCACCTTCGCTTCGGCCACCAAGAAGGGCTGGTGGGACCGGCTGGCGTTGACTATTGCCATGATATCACCCCCGTCCCCGCGGCTTTCCAGTTCCAGCCGCAGAGTCCTGTGCTCTCCCCTGAAGAAACTCTGCAGGGCAGGCATGAGGGTGAAGGCACGCCAGCCGCTGCCCTTGGCGCTCCGTCGCCTCTCACTCAGCAGCGTGCGGTTGCCCCCCACCAAATCACCTTCCCCACCAGCGAGGAAGATTCTCAGCGTGAGGCTGGCTACCCAGTCTTGGGGAACGCGAAGGTAGAGCCAAAGCTGAGCCTGCAGGATGTGAACATCCTGGTCTTGTGCACGGCTGAACTGGAACTGCAGCCCCAAGCCAGAGGGAGACGTGGGCTCTGAAGGGAGAAAGGGATGAGGAGGTGAATGCCGCAGGATGCTAGGGAAGGTAAGGCTGCACCGACATCCTGCACATCAAGGCCAGCCTCTTTCAGCTTCTTCTCAGGCAAGACCTACAAACTTCCCACCCTCCCTCCACGGAACCCTCAGTGTGTCCTCCTCCCCTTCCTTGGGAAGGCTACCTGGAGCGTGGTGGTGTTGGAATGGGGGACTGTCCCACCCTACCTGGCAGAATGGGCACAGAGGGGGCACCCGCTCTCCCCCGGCCCTTTCCCTTTGCTGCACAGTGCAAGGGTGGAGACTGTTTCCAGCCCCCCCCCCCCACCCCGAGCTAGTCCTTGCAGCTCCCAAGTCCAACAAGTGGGAGTCCCAAGCACCCTGGGTTGCCCCCATCCTTCAGGAAAGGTTCAGGCATTGCAGCACGTCAGGTGTAGGGTCCCAACTGGCCAAGGCAGGAGCAAAAGAGGGGCCAGCTCTCCTTCTCCCGGGCCGAGCCTTCCCGCATCAGTAGCACCCGGAGGTCACCAGCACACGGCAGGTGCATCAACCGCTGATTTAAACACAGCCCGTACGGCTCCAGGTCCCCCCACCCCACTGCGAGGGGGCAGGCAGCCAGGACCCTGGCCCCAGCTGCACCCCAAGGGTCAGGGGCTGCACATCCTCACGGGTCCCCACCAACCCAGGGCAGGGAGACCCTGCCCCGGGGTCCGGCGCGGCGGGGGCTTGCCCAGGGTCTCCCATAGTCCGGCACCGGGACTCGGGAGCCGCGGGGT
>NW_009260175.1:104463-105558 GCF_000687185.1 Egretta garzetta | reverse complement strand
GGGGGCGCACAAGGGAGGCTGTGCGTGGGGGGCTTCATACGGGGGTGCACAAATAGTGGTGCAGGCAGAGGTGTGTGCCCAAGGGGCTTGCACACGCGTGTGCACGTGGGCTCTGCCGGCCTGCGGCTCACCCCTAGAATCTGCCCAGGGGTGCAGAGGGACCCGGCCAGGCACCCCCGTGGGGGCAGCAGGGTGCTGAGCTCCTCTGCCTGGTCCAAAACCTGCAGGAAGTGAGGGCTGGGGCAAATCCCGTCCGGGTGGAGGAGCACCCATCCTGGAGCAGCCTGCCGGATGGATCCCGGCCTCACGTGCCTGCCCATGGAGCCTACAGACCTGCCCCCCCTTGTCCCCCGAGCACCCCCTTAGTCATCCCCGCAGGGCCAGTCTCATTTATTGCTGACAGAGGACCCAGTGGGGATCAGGGGAGGTTTCCAGGGTGACCCCTGCAGCTCCCTGGGGACCGTTCACATCCCTGGGCTTTTGTCATTCCTACCGTGTGATGAGTTTGAGGATCTGAGCCTACCCTTTGGACTGCCTGGTCCAGCCTCAGCCCAGGACAGAGCTGGGCAGGATGAGCAAAGGTGTATAGCATGCCCCCGCCTCCCCGCAAGTTAAAATGGACGTTTGTATGTACTGAGGGCACATGAGGTGGCAACCAGTGTCACACAAACCTGGAGATGTTCTTTGGATTCTTAGCCCCAGATGCTGTGCGCACAGCCTGAGCCAGGGCAGGGTCCTGCAGAAGCCTCCTGAAGGGGGTGCGAGGTGCCACCTTGCTGGGGGAGCAGGAGGGCACAGCGTTCTGGTGCCACAGCAGGGAACCCAGAGGGTGCAGTGGGAACCTGAAGGCCAGCCAGCCCTTCAGGGATGTCCTGTGCCCACCATGCCATGCAGCACTGACTCCAAGGTCTTGACCACACAGAGCCCCTTGCCTCTGGCCAAGCACAGAGGTGACGTGTAAACAGAGTGGGCTGTCTGGGAAAAAGCACTCACCGGAGATGATGCAACCGTAGTGCAAGGGGCAAAGTTCTCCGCTGGCTGGGCCTGCTGGCAACTCCCAGAATAGCCCAGGAATGTCAACAGGGAGGAAAGAGT
>NW_009260175.1:104185-104434 GCF_000687185.1 Egretta garzetta | reverse complement strand
CTGGGAGCCCCGGCTGCAGGCCACACGCAGGCAGCACTGCCTGGGCACCTGCAGGACCGAGCAAAGGCCCTTTCATCGAGCGATGCACCTAGGGAGGTTGAACCCCATGCACCAGGACAGGTTGGGGGCTGACCTGCTGGGAAGCAGCTCTGCCCAGAGGGACCTGGGGGTCCTGGGGGACGGCAAGGTGGCCATGAGCCAGCAGGGTGCCCTGGTGGCCAAGAAGGCCAATGGCATCCTGGGGTGCAT
>NW_009260175.1:102916-104006 GCF_000687185.1 Egretta garzetta | reverse complement strand
GAGGAAAGGCTGAGGGAGCTGGGCTTGTTCAGCCTGGAGAAGAGAAGGCTGAGAGGGGATCTCATCAACACGTACAAATATCTCAAGGGTGGAACTCATGAGGACGGAGCCAGACTCTTCCCAGTGGTGCCCAGCGCCAGGACAAGGGGCCATGGGCACAACCTGAAGCAGAAGAGGTTCCAGTTGAATGTGAGGAAGAACTTCCTGACTTGGAGGGTGCCCAAGCCCTGGCCCAGGCTGCCCAGGGGGGCTGTGGAGTCTCCTTCTCTGGAGATATTCAAAGCCCGCCTGGATGAATTCCTGTGTAACATGCTCTAGGAGAACCTGCTTGAGCAGGAGGGTTGGACTGGGTGATCTCCCGAGGTCCCTCCCAACCCTCGCCATTCTGGGATTCATCCAGGTGCAGGTGCACTGTGCATGCTCGCGGTGCACACGCACTCGCTGGCACAGGGGCTCAGTGGTCCGTACACACTTGCACACTCCCTTGCACACACATGCTCGGTTCCCCCATCCCAAACATTCGCCTACATGCTCTGTTTGTGGGCGTGCTCACACACGCACCGCATGCCCATTCCCCTGACTTTTATTCCATCTTCCCATACTAGAGAGCAGTGGAGCGTTTCCTTTCTGGCTCTCAGGGCAGGTTAAATTCCCCACTACGCCTGCCTTCAACCCATGGAGGGAACCAGGTCCCCTCCGCCTGACACCCTCCCCACATGCAGCAAGCTGGGGGGAGTCCCGCGCTGCCTCGCTGAGCCGTGGCACTGGCCCGGGTGCCAGACCAGGGGGGGAGGGTGTCATTAAAACCTCTGTGTGACCACCACCTCCCTGCCACCACACCGCAGCTTCACACGTGCAGGAAAGGGAAACTGAGGCACGATGCCGTGCTGAATTCTTCCTTCCCTGCCAGATCCACAGAGCCAGGATCACAGCTGTGGCACAGCATGAGACGGAGGAGGCAAAGAGTTGTGGCAAAAAAGGGCAAATTATGCTCCAACCCACCATCCCTTCGGGCTGGGGAGCAGGGTGTCCCCAAAGAGATTAATCCCTTCGAACCTGCCAGGACCCCTCTGCACCGGCCAGCACCCCA
>NW_009260175.1:102000-102416 GCF_000687185.1 Egretta garzetta | reverse complement strand
CCCTCCCCCGGGTCCCCCCCCCAGGCCCAGCACTTGCTGCACACATGGCTTCTGGGCCTCTGACCTCATGTCTGGTGGGGCAAGCGTGGCACCTGACAACCTGACCTAGAGGTGCCGATGGACTGGGTTAAGCAGGAACCCCACCAGGAGCTCCCGCACCAACGCCTGAGCATGGCTCCTGCCAGAACGCCCATTTCTGCGCAGCTCTGCCACCGATGTCGGAGTGCCAAAGCCAGCCGTGACCCTCGCCCGGGGGGCTCCGGCACTGGAAAGCTTCTTCTCCGCAGGCTCCTCTTCCTTGGAGCAAGCGCTGAAGGCCACAGGCTGGAGGACACCCAGGCTGGAGGCTGGGGGGAACGGCCAACGGGGTCGGCAGAGCTGGAGCGGGCACCAAAGGCTTCTGCAGGGGCAATGCC
>NW_009260175.1:98250-100619 GCF_000687185.1 Egretta garzetta | reverse complement strand
TGCTGGCTGGAAACGGCCTGTGAGCCTGAAAAATTAAAAATTAACCCTTTTTCAAGGCAACGCCAGGGGCTTTCAGGAATTCCCACCCCTCCCCTGAGAACCAGGCCCTTTGGCTTGGACCTTTGCTTCAGGGTCTGTTGATACTGGCAAAGACCCCTTCCAGGAGCCACCGGCAGCAGCTGCGCATCCCGGTCCCCTCCCGGAGCGGAGGCCGAGGGGACAGCACCTCGCGGAGCCCCGTGTTCCCCTCTGTGTCAGAATCTGGCACGGCCCAAGGGCACAGCCCAAGCGCTGGGTCGATGCTGTTGGCATGGCATCCCCCGCGCTGGGCCAGGCTGGGGGGGCTGCGGGGAGGGCTCCCTGCCAGGCTTACTGGTCCCAGCAGGACCAGTGTGGCAGTGTCTCACGGCAGCTGGGCATGCCTGCCTGAGACCCCCCCCTCCATAGCCCGCTGAGCGAATGGGGGACCCCGGCAGAAGTGCAGTGTCACAGCAGGGGGAGAGGGGGGACCTCGTAATGTGAACACCACCCTCATCCCCTCTCTTTTCCCACCAGCGAAGGAGCGGATGCCCAGTGGGAAGTTGTACCCCCCTGCTCTCAGGCCCCTGAAGAGCCTGACTTGGTGCTCTGCCTTCACCCTTACACCAAGGTGAATTCCACTGATGAGAGAGAGGACTTGCAAAAAAAGCGACCCCTCGCCCCTCTCCTCTATCTACAGAATCCCAGCATGGCAGGGGCTGGAAGGGCCCTCGGGAGCTCACCCAGTGCCACCCCCCTGCCCAAGCAGGCTCACCCAGAGCAGGGGGCACAGGACAGTGCCCTGGTGAGACCCCACCTGGAGTACTGTGTCCAGTTCTGGGCTCCCCAGTTCAAGAAAGACGAGGAACTCCTAGAAAGAGTCCAGAGGAGAGCTACTAGGATGATAAAGGGACTGGAGCATCTCCCCTACGAGGAAAGGCTGAGAGAGTTGGGCTTGTTCAGCCTGAAGAAGAGAAGACTGAGAGGGGATCTCATCAACGCATACAAATATCTTAAGGGCGGAAGTCAAGAGGACGGAAGCAGTCTGTTTGCAGTGGTGTCCAGCGACAGGACTAGGGGCAATGGATGCAAACTGAAACACGAGAGGTTTCAGTTGAATATGAGGAAGAACTTCTTCACTCTGAGGGTGGCAGAGCACTGGAACAGGCTGCCCAGGGAGGTTGTGGAGTCTCCTTCTCTGGAGATATTCAAAGCCCGCCTGGATGAAGTCCTGTGTAGCATGCTCTAGGTGAGCCTGCTTTAGCAGGGGGGTTGGACTAGATGATCTCCTGAGGTCCCTTCCAACCCTTACGATTCTGTGATTCTGTGATTCTGTGGGAAGAGTCCGGCTCCGTCCTCGTGACCCCCACCCTTGAGATATTTGTATGTGTTGATGAGGTCCCCTCTCAGCCTGCTCTTCTTCAGGCTGAAGTGAGGATCTATCCAGTGTAGCCCTATATCTAGTACCAAATGGCTTTTGGTGAAGCCCAGAGAGTCACTTTTCCATGTGCAGCTCGTTAGGGCTATAAATACACAGCTCCTGCCTGGGGGGCACTGAGCAGCTCCTTGTGTGTGCTGGGGGCCACCCTCTGCCCTGTGCCAGCCCCATGGCAGGCAGGGAGGGGGCTGTGCCTGGGCCCAGGGGATCACCCTTCCTTGACGGCACCCTCTTCACCCTATGGTGTTCCCCAGGTGGGAGTGCCACCGTGGGATTCCTGAACCTTGGGCACCCTTGCTCCATGCTGCAAGTGGGAAGGGGCTGTAGCCTGCACCCAGGCGTCCTGTTTTCCGTGGGAGCAGGACAAGCCACATGCATGGAGAGGAGGTCCTGTGTTGTGGGACCCTGGACCCTGCTCATCTGCAGAACCTGTGACCTGAAGACACCGGAGAAGGCAGCTTTTCAGGTGGTTGGCTACCCCCCAGGACAACGTGTTCTGCCCTAATCTCAAACTGCCAGGGACAGGGAGGGGCCTCAGAGACTGGGACCCCTCTTGGGGGAGCTGCTGCTAACCCAGGCACCCCGCCCGAATCAACAGGACCTTCATGTCCATTGGGATGCAGCTGCCCTGTGGGGCTCGGGCTGGCTGTACCACAGCCCAGGTGACAGAAGGCAGCATGGTGACAACTCAGAGGTCCTGGGAGGTGTGGACCAGGAGATGCCCCCCATCCCTGTGCCTGAGGTCAGGGGCCAGTGTCCTCATAGGGCTGGCCAGCAGAGCCTGCTGTGTGTCCCGTGGCGCCCAGAGAGTGCATGTGCAGCCCAGCAAAGGGCAGAGCTGGAATTTGGGGAGCAGGTAGCGAGAGGGGACTGTGTAAGGCAAGGCATCCGTGCCTCGCAGGGGCTGTGCAGC
>NW_009260175.1:97702-98155 GCF_000687185.1 Egretta garzetta | reverse complement strand
AGGCCCACTCGAGGGCTTGCAGCGCCAATAGACGCTTCAGCTCAGGGTCTCGGGCTCGTGCTGCCCTGAGCTGAGGCATCTGTAGGGCCAGACAACAGCTCCTCTGCCCCTTCGCTTGGCTCCTTTCTTCCCATGCCCGCTGCAGCCTCGGGAGCTCGGCGCTGGCCCCAGGAAAGCTGTTTGTTCAATAAATACAGACAGTGAAAAGAGGCGTTGGAAAAAGAAGGGAAAAAACCAGAAAAAAACAAACACGCTCTTTGGGTTTGCGCAAGTGGCCTTGGGTCCCAGACAGTATTGATCCCCAAGTCTTCCACCCTGCCTGTGCAGCAGCTGGGTCAGCGGGAACCCTTCGGGTCTCAGATCTGGAGGCACCAAGGGCTGGAAGCCTGGATCTCAGCACAGAGGCTGCCGTGACCTGGCGAGGTGCAGGTCCCTGCTCCAGCGGCTCGGTGG
>NW_009260175.1:93658-97669 GCF_000687185.1 Egretta garzetta | reverse complement strand
GTCAAACACTGTCTCCTGCTAGTGGTTGTCCCATCCCTACTCAAGGTGTCACAGGCCCTCCAGGGCAAATGCATCCTGGCCCCCACTCCAGCCAGAGCTGCTCGTGGCTCCAACCACCCTGGACTGATCCTGGAGTGGGACAGCAGATGCAAAGCCATCCTTCAAGCCAGATGGGGAGAGGGGCTGACACCACACTCCTCTCCTCTGCTGACCCTCTTCCCACCTAGTTCAGCTCTGTCTCCATCCTCTCGAGTGGGGTCATCACTGCTTGCATGGTGGACCACAGGACTGCAGTCACACAGCTGTACCCCAGCCAGCTGCATGCACCCAAGGGGATTGTCCCAGGAGCTCCCTAACCGTAACCGTAACCGTAACCCTAACCCTAACCCTAACCCTAACCCTAACCCTAATGGCATGCACCCCAGGGGATTGTCCCAGGAGCTCCCTAAACGTAACCGTAACCATAACCGTAACCATAACCCTAACCCTAACCCTAAATCTAACCTCAACCCTAACCCTAACCCTAAACCTAACCCTAACCCTCACCCTCACCCTCTCCCACCCTCAGCACCCTCTCCCTGCTTTCTCAGCCCTCACACATGGGGGACACATGGGAAGCAGTGGAGAAACCCTAACGCGAGGTTACGCAATGGGGCTGATGTGTCAGAGCCACCCTTTGCCCCCGGCTCTCACGGCACTGACATGTCCCACTTCGCTGCCAGCCGGGCTGGCGAGGGGCAGCGAAGGGGGTAGCTGCTCTGGGCCGCAGGCCAGAGACGTGACGAGAGGTTGCTCCCCAGTGAGGGAGCTGGCATGGGGTTGTAGGCAAGGGTGGGTGTCCTGGGCACCGCGGCTTTGGAGGTCTCGCCTGGCAGTCCCTGTCCACTTTAAAAGGGAGAAGAGTTGCTCAGTTTTGTCCTGACTTTTGCCCTGGACAAGAATGGCCAAATACAGATTGTTTCGGGGGGATGGAAAATTTGGCCCAACCAAGGAATGGTGCCTTCCTCAGTAGGAATCTCAAGCCTCCTGTGTCCAGGGGCTCCCATACCATGCCCTGGATCTGGTTGAGACAACTCAGGGGTTCTGCATCCCCCCCGGAAAGGCAGCCAAGGGGCAGCGAGCACGAGAGCTGTGGGGCCCAGCAGCATTGCAGTCTTTGGGCACAGTGCATCCTGGTGGTGGATGCTCAATCCCCCTGCCTGGGTTTTAAAACCAAGTAGTTGGTTAGAAGACGTGGTGGAGTGGGTCAGTTCTGTGCCACCTTGGGGCTGCCTGTGCTGGGGCACATCCACACTAGTGCGCAGACTACAGCTGGGAGTCTTTTATTGAACACCAGGTAGCTGGGACACTTGGAGAGGGAGACACTTTCCTCCCATTGGGATCAGTTTCCCCTTCCTCACCCCCATCAACCTCATGTCCAGCTGAGGAGTGAGGCCCCGTGGACGGCTCTCTCCCCTCTGACCTAGCCACCCCCCAGCATCTTTTCAGCTTCCATCTCCCCCAGCAGCCTGAGGTGGCTGCTGCGGGGACCCGTTACCTGAAGAGCACGTGTTCGTGTTGCAGCACTGGGGACTGCACCATGGCCTTGGTCTGAGACCAGCAGCAGGGCAAGCCGGGGCTGCCCTGAGCCGCCCGGGGACTCGTGCTCCGTGGAGTCCTGCAGGTAGAAAGGTCTGGTGGTGTCCGTCGGGAGCCAGTCTCAGAGGCCATGGCTCATGGGCAGAGAGGAATCCATGGGCAGATCTGAAGGGGGAAAAGAGCCGTGTGGGAGGGGAGGGAGGAGAGGACTTGCAGATTCAGCATTTCCCTTGATGCTTCAACCTCAGGAGGAGAAAACACCTTGGCAGGGTTCCCGTCTCTAAGCAGTTCCACCAGGTCTCGCACTGCCAGAGAGGGGCGAGGAGGAGGGGAGCCCTGTGCAGCACAGGTCCTGCCCTCCTGCCTCCCCAGGCAGCCGGTCAGGTGCAACCACAGGCATCGACAATCATGTCGGGGATGTCGGTCTTGATGATGTTGCTGTCCCGGTCATAGTAGAGCAGAGAGAGGGGGCGACGCTGCGTGGGCACACAGCACGAGTCCACAGCTGCGTCCGCGTTGTTGGCTTTGATGAGGTTGAGGACAGCCGTGTGGAAGGAGGCGGCGAGGCCAGGGATGCCAGCCATGTGCATGGGGCAGAGCCCCACGCAGTAGTTCATGTGATATCCCTCCGGCTGGATGATCCAGTCCTCCCAGCCGATCTCCTTGAAGTCCACAAAGAATTCCTTGCGGCAGCACATCCGAGAGTCCGCACTGCAATCAATGCCGCGCCGCTGGATCCGGTGGGGCATCCTGGCCCGGGCTTGGGCTGCCACAAACGGCCAGTCTGGCCCAGCCAGCCCTCTGCACCTCCAGCCGTGTCTCGCTGGCCACGGTCATGTTCAGCCCCGTTGGGTCTGGCTGCAAGAGTCTGACGGTGACTGGATGCGTCCCGGGGCTGGGGACTGCCCAGAACAGGTAGAGGGTGGCTTGCAGGATCTCGGTGCTCCCGGCCAGCTCCCGGGTGAAGCGGAAATGCAGGCGAACGCGGCGGGAGGTGGAGGACCCTGTGCACAGAACCAAAAACAGAGTCAGGAGGTGTAGGGGAGAGGGGGGCTCCCCCAGCCAGGGGCCACCGAGTCAGAGCAAATGGGAGGTATATCCAAACTGGGGAGCAGGGTGCGGTGCCTGCAGGCGCTGAGGGGTCCCCACCTCCCAGCACTGCTGCTGCTCCTCCCTCTTAGGCTGCTCTAACGCAGCAGCATCTGGGGCTGGTGCTGAGCGACACAGCCCGGCTTGGTTCCGCTTCCTCCAGCCTGGTATCCCCCCTGCCAGTGAAGCTGCTGGAGGATTTTGGAGTAGGTTATCCGGCTGTGTAAAGCAGCCTTGGATTGAAGGCAGTCGTGCTGATTTGCACCTCCAGGATGACCTCTGCTTTCCATGGCTGGAACCATCACCTGACATTCCTCCAGCATGTCCCAGCCGTGCTGCTGCTGAGGCTGCAGGGCTGCCTCTTTCTCCTCACCAAGGAAGGGCTGACGGGGACTGTGAGAACGGCGCTGGGCTCCTTGGCACAACTCTGCCCATGAGGACACAACCCCCCCTCCTCTGTGGTCTGGCACAGCGAGAGGCTGGGCTCAGCCCCATGGCTCACGCCGCCTCTTCCGCTTCCAGCAGACGCTCCACCAAGCCAGGAGACAGCTTCCCATTGTCCTCATGTACGGGAACACAATGTACTGCGGAGCAGCATTGTTCCCAGAGGTCTTTGAGGACACGGCAAGCCCCCACTGTCCCACAGCAGCCATGCAAACCGCACAAAGGCCTGCAAGGGGAGTGCGTGCCCTCCCCCGCCCCCCAACCAGCAGTTTGGGCTGGGCAAAGTGGCGGTGCAGAAGGATGCTCTGCAGGATGGAGCGGCGATTCTGCTTCTTTCCAAAGAAGGCTGCATTCGCCCGGGAGAAGTGGGGGTACAGGACCCTGTTTTGCCAGTGATCCTTGTCAGGACCCCTCAGCGTGTTTTGCAGAGCGCTCTCCTCCCAGGAACGCAGCTGATTCTGGAGTGAAATGTGGCAGCCCACCACTTTGGGTAGGAAGTGGAGACACAGCTGAGCGTTGGGAGCAGATGGGCTTTGGAGACCTAAGTCCACACACTGCAAGATGATGGGGAATCTAGGCTTAAAACCGTGTTTTGAAAAACATGGCCATCTGACTCCTGCACCTCTAGCGCGAGTGGGGAGGGTTCAGAAGAAACGGCCAACAAACGTACACGATACAGCGGTCCATCTTGACTCCTGCACCCACCCCCTTGCCTCAGTGTGTCCTGTATGGAAATGAAAGGGGCCCCAGGGCCTCAGCATCGCTTCCCCTGCCCCTGGCAAGGGGTGGCGGGTTGGGGGAAGCCTCAGCATCCCTTCCCCTGCCCCTGGCAAGGGGTGGCTGGTTGGGGGAAGCCTCAGCATCGCTTCCCCTGCCCCTGGCAAGGGGGGGCTGGGTGGG
>NW_009260175.1:92763-93578 GCF_000687185.1 Egretta garzetta | reverse complement strand
GATATGGAGCCTCTGCCTGCCAGTCCCTCCAGCAGCAGTGTGCCCACCAGCCCAGTGCATAGTCTGGCATTGCTTGCAGGAGTGTGACGCCCCTGCGCAGAGCTTTTGAAATGCCCGTGCGGAGGAGGAAACCTCTCGCCACCTTCCACCCAGGCAAGACCTTCCTTCCCTCCATGCCCCCCACCTCAGGGCCCATCCCATCACGCCCATGGGATGCGGGGTCTGTACAGACCTGACTCGGCAAAGCTCAAGATCTCATATTCTTGCACACCCGTCCCAGGACGCAGGTGTGGGATGCTGCCATCACGGGGCATCCCCGGGGAGACGGCCGTGTCCATGCGCTGCGCACGCATCCTGCGGAGAGCGGTCAGCAGGGCCCCCCTGGACATGGGCTGGGTGATGTTGGGCCTGTCTGGCAAGCGGAGCTTGGAGAGGATGCTCTGCTTTGCCAGCGCGATGAGGATGTCCTGCTGCGTGGTGGGGGCCAGGGCCTCCAGCCCGCAGGCTGGGCACCACACTCCCTTGGGAGCCGCCATCCTCAGAAGGCTCAGGAGCAGGAAAGCCACCGTGGCTGTCATGTCCAGTGCCAGGAGGTGACAGCTTGGGGGTCTCGGCAAATAGTGTTCCTCCGACTGTCCGATAAGCTGAAGTCAAACCGGGACAACAGCACTGGGGCGCGGGGAGCGGAGCACCGCGGGAGGACAGCAGCGCTGGACTCCGCGGGAGCAGGGAGTGAGGACGGGCTCGGTCTCCTGACGTGGCCACAAATATTGGCTGATCCCCGGGGGAGATAAACGCCCCTGTGATCCCGCACG
>NW_009260175.1:79457-91149 GCF_000687185.1 Egretta garzetta | reverse complement strand
AGGAGGCCTCGGCTCCTCGGTGGCCTGGGCAGCGCGGTAAGGTTGGCTGGTATCCTCCCAGGCGACATCTTTGCTTTGAAACGCTTTTCTGGAAACATTTCTGGGGCCCTGCTTGGGTGTAACGGGAGCCAAAACGCTGGCGAGTTACTTGGCTCCTGGCTGGGTTGGGAGCGCGGTCAGGAGGGGGCTTCGGAGGGTCTGCGAAGGGGTACCTGGAAGGGTTGCTCTGTTCCTTCGTGTTCTCTGCCCCCGTGGTGGTTAAATCCTCACAGAGCTCTTTTGGCCGCTCGTAGGTGTTTGGGCTGTCGGCCTCAGTGCCAAAGTTGCCCCTGGCTCCTGCGCTGTCGCGGCAGCGAGTTTCACCCCTGCGTTGATGTTACTTCAAGTCTTTCTCTGGTCTGTTTGAAGCGGTCTGCCAGACGTCGTCCTCCTGAGCTCCTGATACGGTGTGTAAATAGGTGGTGGATTGTTGCCTCTCTTCCGTCACTCCCTGGGTAAAGCTTTTTTAATCCCTTATTTCCTTTAGAATTTGGTCTAGGTTATCTCTTTCATCGATTGCAAGCTTTTCTGGTTTCTAGTCGTTGTCCTTTCTGGCCTCTTTTATTTTTGTTTTGAAACGGGGCAAGAAAGCTGAGCCCAGGCCTGGGCTGCTGCACTGCTCCACCGGCCTCTGGTTTAATAAAGGCCTTGGTGATGCTCTGCCTTTCCGAAGCCGCTTCTGGGACGGGTGTTTGCCTTTCGAAAGGCACCGCAGATCTGGGGGAGTGCTGTGCAAAGGCTGTGGTAGCTCCGTAAATGGTGGGCAAGGCTCTAGCCAGTTTATGACTGCCTCATTGAGGGTGATTGGCAGACCCGCATGGTTTTCTGCTCTTTTATTATTACTTTTTCCTTAAATGAACGGCTATTCCAGCTCTTCGTTAGGCCACAGAGAACCTGAACTTGTTGGTAAAGTCCTTATTTGCCTCTCTTCTCTTTCGGGTCTGTAGGTGCTTCTGCTGCAGCTGTGTCCCTTTGACTTACTCCAACTTAGGTGTCCTGCACAGGGTTCTGTGTCGGATCCCTCTTACTTCACCCGTCCCAGGATGTGCCCTTTCCTGCTCTGTCTTCGCCCGTCTCCCACGCGGCCTCAGGTTCCCCGTAGCGTGAGTGTGCTGCCCACTGGGGAGCCTGCCTGGCTGTACCAGTTAGTTGATCTATCAAAAGCCCTGCTAATGCCGTGCTCAGGACATCGGGGCTGGCTGTACAGACCCATTCTAGACGTTGTCTTGAATTTTAATTTGGACATAAGGTTTACATGCTTGTTCTTGTCTGTCCTTCACGTGCTGCTTATGTGGTGGTGCTTCTTGGGATCCCAGACACAATCTGATTTGCCCAGGCACTGCTCTTGCATGAAACCAGCTCTGGTTTTCTGGTTCCAACGTTACCTAGGGCCTCTCTCAGGAGCCCGCTGTGTGGCGTGCAGAACTGGGTGCTATGCTGATAGTCAAAGTTAATCCCTTATTGGGGCAAACACTATTTCTTTCTCTAAGTGGTGGCTCCAGGCTCCCTACAGACTCACTGCTAGGTGAATATTTTAGAGCTGATTATGCTGGACTTCAGTTTTTGAGTTTTCCTTGTGGCTGAGAGCAGCACCAGGGTGTTCTGACTGCACTGCGCTGCATCACATCTAACTGGAAATGCGGTGTAGTTGGTTTAAACCGCGTGGCGCTGCGTATGGTTTTTTGGCTTGTGGGACGACTATGAGCTAAACCCAGCAAACGAGGTTTAGAGTAGTGTGCTGTAGATGTCCAAAGCTGCACCGATTTGGCTAATATCAGGTGTTATGTTATCCCTTGAGTTAAACATTTAACATTGCAACTTTGCATGCCTTATTCTAGTTAAGCAAAAGCCAAGGCTTTGGAGTAAGCTAGCACTTTATCAAAGTAGGGTGGATGTGTAAGGAAGCAAGTCCCGGAGAACTTCCCAAACGACATGCAGCTGGCTGGGAAACTGTTGCACGAGGACCTGGGGTTCTGCTATTGCCCGGCGTAGTTCCTGTGAGAAGGGGTGGCAGCCTTGCTCGGTTCCACAGAAGCTGAAGAAATGTTTGTTGTTCTTGCCTGTCCCTGTTGTAGTTGTCACAGGCTGTTGGAGGGAATAGAGGGGCCTGGTCAAATGAATTAAAGGGGAAGGAAACTGCTCTACTGATGGCAAGGAATTGTCTGTGGGAGGAACAGATCCTCTTGTTCGGTGCTGGCCTGCGGATCAGAGCAGTGGAGAACGTCCATGCCAAATCCCTTCTTCCAGCTGTCCTGCAGTACCTCTTGTTCTGCCGGTGATACCCTCTCCTCTCGCCAGAATGCAGATGCATCAAGTGCCCCTTATAGCAGTGATGCCATTTGTGTTGCTAAATTTAAGATTGTATCAGTGCTGTTGTTCTAAACCCCAGTTTTCAGGGGGAAGGTGTATAAATCACCCATTTAAGAAAATAATAATAATAATTAAAACAAAAAACTCTCTCTGTAGGACTGGTCCCAGGCTTAGCTTCAGTTCAGTGCTTAAATTGTTTTAGAATCACAGAATGGTCTGGGCTGGAAGCGGCCTTTTTAAAGATCATCTCATCCACCCCCCCACCACGGGCAGGGACATCTTTCACTAGATCACGTTGCTCAAAGCCCCGTCCAACCTGACTTTGAACGCTTCCAGGGATGGGACATCCACAGCTTCTCTGGGCAGCCCGTTCCAGTGTCTCACCATCCTCATCGTAAAAAAATTTCTTACATCCAATCTAAATCTGCTCTCTTTCAGTTTAAAACCCTTGTCCTGTCACTGCAGACCATGGTAAAAAGTCTTTCTCCATCTTTCTTATAAGCCCCCTTAAATTATTGACAGCCCACGATAAGGTCTTCCCAGAGCCTTCTCTTCTCCAGGCTGAACAACCCCAACGCTCTCAGCCTTTCTTCAGGTGTTGTCTTCACCTCCACCACTCTTCCCTCCAATTATTTGTAAATGCGATGGGTGAACCAAAGCTTTCTCTGGTTACTACTGCAGTCTGGATTTTCCCCACTGGCTTCCAGAGTTCCGATCTATCTATTTTAACTTTCATTTTATAGAATCACAGAATGTTTTGGGTTGGAAGAGACCCCCAGAGGTCACCCAGCCCAACCCCCCCGCAGGAGCAAGGACACCTTGAACCACATCAGGTTGCTCACAGCCCCATCCAACCTGGCCTGGAATGGTCCCAGGGATGGGGCCTCCACCCCCTCTCTGGGCAACCCCTGCCAGGGTTTCACCACCCTCAGTGTAAAGAATTTCTTCCTTAGATCCAGTCTAAACCTCCCCTGGTTCAGTTTAAAGCCATCCCCCCTTGGCCTGTCCCAGCTGGCCCTACTAAAAAGCTTGTCCCCCCCTTTCCTCTGGGCCCCCTTGAAGCCCTGACCGGCCGCACTCAGCTCTGCCCGCAGCCTTCTCTTCTCCAGGTTGAACACCCCCAACTCTCCCAGCCTGGCCTCATAGGAGAGCCTTGTTCTTCCTTCACGTGGTAGATGCTGATGGATGAAGTCAAGAATGAGTGTATCGGAGAAATGTGAACTCTAAGTAATTTTGTCACTGCGTAATTCCTACCTAGAATCGGGTGGAGGAAGAGAGAGTGCTTTCATGCCGACGTGGGCAGAGTTGTATGGAAAGAGTAAGGAACGCACACAGGTAGTCCCAGCACCAGTGCTGGCGAGGGTGTAGGTGCACGTGTGCAGTGGACTTCATCTAATTGTATTGTTTAATAGTAAACGTCAGCTAGATCAGTACTCCTTTTAAGAACTTGATTTTTTTTTAATTTTTTTTTTTTTTTTAAGGAGGAGGTGGTTGCCAAAGAGGTTGTGCAGCAGGACATGTATCAAAACTTTCAGAACTGTTTTTGGAGCTGCCTTTCCCCCCGCCTCAATCGCTCCTCAAGTGCAGGAGGGTCTGGTGTTGCTCAGCAAGCTGCTGTTTTCTGAGCAATTTGAAGCAGGAAGCCCAGTAGTGGTGCGGCGAGGGGCAGGAAATACAGCTTGGCACCTGCGTGCTGAAGACTTTTGAAAGGGCTATTATTTGGCTAAAGAGAAACTCTTAATAAAATGATCTGGCCGATGTTCTGTGCCTCTGGTGCTTCCTCTGCATGCCTGTGCTGAGTTGCGTTTCTTGTCTTAAATTCTTCGCAAACGGACTTTTGTGGCCTGATCTGGAGGCCCCAGCAGAGATTGAAACCCGCGTCAAAATTACTTGATGCCTGTTGAAATCATGATGAACCATGACTGCAGGGTCAGGAAACTCGTAACGTGTTCGTCAGCCTTTAAAGCGACTAAAAGGCAGAAGACATTTGTGTCTCCTTGCTTGTTGACGTAGCCCTGGCAGGGAAGTGTAATGTTGGGAGGAAATGATCCCTGTGGGATGAGTGAATTTAACTTTTACCTTGGTCTGAATCTTTTTTTAATTATGTATTTTGGAAGTGCCTGCAGCTGGAGGTGGTGGTGGTGTATCTTAAAGACTTGGAGAGGTCAGAGAAATAAGTGGCGATGCTGATGGATGCTGCTGGGCCGGTGGCAAAGGCAGGCGGCTGGTGCGACGTTCGCGTCTCGCTAACTGAAGCTAAAGCATCAGCCTTAAATAGGTAGCGGAGTTAGTTTAGGTTTTGGATGCTGTTTCCGGCTCACGTCATTACTGCTTTCTAATAATAACCCATTGTCCTTCTCCCAGTTTTTCATTTAAGGATCTCAGTTCCTTAGGAACCACCGTTGCCCTGGGAATCAATGAGGTGTAAGTAACTTCGGTGCTGTTAAGGAGCTCGTAGCGTGGCGTGGAAGTGACGGGGCCTGAAAAGAGCCCCGAGTCCTGACCTTCAAGCACCACCTCTGCCTGACTGCTGCTCCAGTTGCTTTTTTTTACATGACCGTTGCCTGGTTTTTAAAGTGCAAATTTCTGGAAGTTCATGCTAGCAAAACAGGTACCGCTCTGCTTAGCGCGATTAGATGGCTTTGCTGTGTGTTTGTGGTTTATTGCAGAGGTGCCAGAAGCCCTCAGCATCCAGGGGCTTCGTGTTTGGGTGCTGTTTGTTTTGATGGACTTTGCAGATGGATGCAACATCTCAGCACCTCCAGCTGGTGGTGGCATGGTCTCCTCCCTCCTGCTAGAGAACATTCCCCTGGGGAGAAAGCGTAGTGGTGGAAAGGAGTTTAAAGCTGATCTAATTTGTGGAGTACCTACCAAAAAAGAGTTGATGGCCAAGTGGACTCTGTTTCCAGCAAGCAGCCTGGTTTATGTCAATGCATTGGTCTTTAATTCTGGCTGATCCTTGCCAGCACTTTAGATAAGGTGAAAAAGGGTGTTTGCAATGCCTTTTTTTTTTTTTTAATGCTTAAAGGCTTGTTCTCTGGCTTATCTGTGGGATGATTTGGCTCTGAATTAGAGGTAATTAGTGCCACCCATTAACTTCCTCTAGCAAGAAGTTTTGCTTTGTGTATCTGCCCATTAAGATACTGCAGCTCTTAATCACATAGTGACTCTAAGGAAAACCAGCTAAGAGACTTTCTATCACCCCTGGACTCGGCAGTCATCAGGCACTGAAAATACATTTGACATTGCTTAATGTGTGGAAGGGCTGGCGAAAGAGAGACGGCTACTCACCCCGTGTTACGGAAGAGTGATAGGCTCTGTTGCTTTCCCCACCCACTCTGGCACCATCGCAAAGACCTGGCCAAGTTCCTGAAGGGTCTTGTAATTCCATAGAATCATTTAGGTTAGAAAAGACCTTTAAGGTCATCAAGTCCAACTGTTAACCTAACCCTGCCATCCCACCACTAAACCATCTCCCTAAGCACCTCGTCTGCCCGGCTTTTAAATCCCTCCAGGGATGGGGACTCGACCCCATTCGGTTCATTAATGCCTAGATCCATTGATGGTCTAGTGTATATCCTGTTTATTGTTTCTTTCTGGATAACTGCTTTAGGATCACTCAAATTAGCTGCTTGGCAACATGAAGGTGCATGTATCTGAATGAACTGCCTATTTTTGACTGGTTCAATAGACGTAGCCCAAGTAGAGCTGTGGCAAAGCAGATCTCTGGAGACTTTGGTGGGAGTCAAGGCAGATACTGCCCAGTCTCCCCAGGTGGTAGCGGGAGGTAGCCTCCCATAAGCTCTTGTGTCTGCTGCCCGACTGGCTTTATGAAATCTGAGTTCAACACAAAAGCAGAACAATGTACGTGTCTGTTCCCAGCAGCCTGGTTTCAGGAGGTGCCAGGTTGAACTGATGACTCAATGTAATGTCTTGCTTCTGAATCACATCTCAAGGACTTTACAGCTTGGACCTTCCTGCCTTCCCTTCCTCCTTGGTGAGAAGGAGGTGTGGAGCCATGCTGCTGCCAGACCTCTGGGCCATCCTGCTAAACACGGGAGATCAGCCGTCAGTCTGTGTTTTGATTTCAGCACTTCAGCTCTCTGCCCTTTTTTGTCATCTCACTGATTTGATTGTTATTGTCTCTCTCTAAAATGGAGGAATATTGCTGGTGTTTAGAAAGGAATGGGAGTCTGTATCCCAGGCTTTGTTCGGTGTGTGGCCGTGACGTTCAGCGGTCTGAGCAATGGGTGCAACAAAATACTAACCCCCTAGGAGAAATTACTTCGGGGGGGTGGGAGGGGGAGGGAAGATTTGAGATCATGCAAGGAAAGGGGCTATGTAAGCAGAGGATGCCTAGTTGTGAGTTGGACTGCGTGTCTGTCTGAGAATGGAAACCTGTTAATGGGTAGCATCTTCAAAAGCATCCCAAACCCATTTTCAGTCCATACTGAATTTGAATTTGGCACCTTGGCCTCTTTTGGAAACAAAGACCTCTGAGATCCTCCTGCAGGTGCCTAACTCTGAATCTTCTTGACAACCTTTTGGGAATCCCAGTGGCTGCCCTTACCAGTCACTGAGTACTGGAAGGCTCTCGTTAGTCTGGCCTAAATGTGAATGCTTTTGGAAAACTATAGCTGAGGTGACTCCTCGCAGTGAGCACTTGCACAGACCCTATCGCTGCTGTAGATGCTGTAGGGCTATACCCATCGCTTCGTAAATCTTCTCACATATATCCATTTGGAGAAACACAGTGTCAGGAAGTTAGGTTAGTGTCAGGATGCCTGGTTAACGGTTGGACTTGATGATCTTAAAGGTCTTTTCCAACCTAGACATGATTCTATGAAGTACAGGCAGAACATGGAGCAGCGGTAGGCAAAATGAACAGGATGTGGGAATGCTGTGGGGAGGCCAGAGCCGCGCTGGAGCGGAGGGAGATCCTTTCATAGATCACCTGCTCGGCCTTCAAAACTCTTCCCCCCAACACTTTTACCTGCTGCTTTAGACATGTCTTTAAAAAGACAGCCATCCCTGGGACTGGAATGGTGGCACCAGGTGGCTTCAGGTGGGGACAAAAAGACTGTTAGCGTTTGCTGAGCCTGCTCGGCTTTGTAGCTCCGGAGAGAGTGGAAACCTCGAGGTGCAGAGCCAAGTTCTGGCAACTTGGGCACTGGGTGGGCTCAGGACAGAAAGGTGGCTCCCACCGGAGAATCGGTGGGGCGGCAAGAGAGCTTCTACTGAGGATCTCCATCTTCTCTCACAGACAGGGTCAGCACTTAAAGTGACTTCATGTGGGGTGTGCATGTATGGGCAAAAAAAAATGTGAGCAGAGGGCGTATACCCACTGTGTTACACGAAGTCAAATTTATGCGTGGGCAGTCCAGAGGGAAGCCTGTTGCTTCGCAGCGGCTTTTCTGGCCTCTGTGTTCCCTGTTCGGGAGCACAAGGCAAGCGTGTGCTGCTAGAGATCCAAAGAGCTTTGGTGGCCAGAGCTGCTTGGAGAAGCTTTGGGACATAGAACAAGGAACATGGCAAAGTCCAGGGAGGTCTTCCCTGGCAGTGCCACCGCAGGGGCTGATAACAAAGCTGCTTCGGTCCTCCTGCCCTGCCCATCCCGTCCCCAGCCGTGAGTGTACGTGGAGGGATTTAGAAGGGGGGGTTGTGGCATGGAGATGTTAATCCTTCCCACCCCACTGTGAGTAGGTACGTGCAACCCCTGTTTTACAGGTGGATGATCTGAAGAACAGGGAGAAGAAATTATTTGGCTGAGATAGCATCAAAAGGCAGAGCTGAGCCAGGGTAAGAACCCAGGAGTCCTGCACTTTCTTGGTTCGTGGGCCAGTGCCCTGCTGGGAACAGGTAGGAGGGTTTAGAACTCCAAGGTGGTGTGCTGCTGAAGTCCTGATTCCATGGGACGGGTTGTTTTCATTTGCTGAGCGGCCTTCTGTATCAGTTAGTTTGGATAGGAGCTAGTGGTTGTTCCGAGAAGAAGGCTGAGGATGCTTGAATGAAGGAGTCGTTCTGGAGGCCAGCACAGAAAGTGTCCCTGAGAAACGTGGGGTTTAAGTGATGTGACTGCACGAGCACGGGAGCAAACGGCCCAACCGGTAAGAAAGCCCCGTGTTTCTTGTGGCTTTTGGGCAGGAGGTGAACCGCAATAGTTGTACACCTTAAGGTTTTTACTGGAAGTCTGATTAATCCATTCACACGGTGGAGCAATTTAAGAAAGCCACGCATAGATTTCTCTCTCTCTCTCTTTTTTCCTTTTTAAGAGCTGGAGGTGACATTTGAAAGGATAGTGGGATGTACTTGAGGACCAGAGTGAGTTTCCCTCCCCCTTGAAATATATCACACCCTCCTCCATCTTTTTTTTTTTTTTTTTTTTTTTTTTGAACCTTCTTTTGATTTCCGAGTCCTAGTAAACCCATCTGGAAGATGGCATGACCTACTTCCCGGCTGGAAGCAAAGGTGAGATGCGCTTCGGCGGAGACGTTTTTGTGTCTGAGTGTGGGCAGCAGCAAGAGGAAGGGCTGCTGATTCCCGGCCTGCCTGTCAGAGCTGGGATTCCCCTGCATGCGTTGTCGGTGGGGCGCATGCGGGTTTACGGTTTCGTATAAAGCCCGGTTTCATTATGTATTGGGAGCACAAGCTGTCTTTGTGTACCGCAGGCTGAGTCACTGCTGCCTCCCAGCGAATTTCGGTGATGATGATTGAGCGTGGGCAGATGCAGCCTACTCTTTATAGCGGCTCGCTTGTATTTTTTTTTTTAATGAAGTTTTAAAATTTTTATATTGCTTTGACATCCTTTTCGTTGAGAAACTAATTTCTTCTGAGCCGGGTTTAGATGCAAAAGCCACTTTATTACTGGAGGTGTTTGCTGTATTTTGGAAAGTCACCCCTTTGGGGAGGCCTTGGGCGTACTGCCTGTTTGGAAATAGGGTCCTGTCCTGCCTGCTTCCCCCTGTCCAGACCAAAATGGACAGATGCTGGGAGCCCAATCCTTCTGTTGTGATTTGACCTTGGGAGGGGAAGGGGAGAGCGTGGACAGAAAAGGGAACGAGGATCCGGAAGATGGGGAGAACGTAGAGAGGTGCTTGTGTTCTGCCTGCACAACTGGGTGCCCTTGCTCCAACCTCAAGGCTGCTTTCTCCCTTTCCAATTAGGATAGCCGGACGGCAGGGGGGCTGCCCCTCCCCATGCCTCCCCCAGATCAGTCTCCAAGGCTGGGATCATTTAAACAGGGACGGGGGGTTTACGGAAGCAGTCCGCCTCGTTGGCCCTGGCTGGACGTACGAGGAACACCCTGTGTTGGGTGCATTTCGGATGTGGTCTCGCCAGCGCATTCCTCCCCCAAACTGGGAAAGTGGTGCTGGCAAAAACCTCAACTTTCACACGTGCGATGGATCTGTGGGCTTTTAGCAGCCTAAGCAGCGTGGCTCTGCCGTGCTGGTGCAGGGAAAGCAGTTCTGGTGCTGGGTTTGTATCGGTACCAACGTGCTCCGCCTGGCACGGCTGCTGCTGATGGGAACAAGCTGCTGGGTAGTGAAGCTCCTAGCCTCCAAAAACCTCTGTGCTGAGGGTCAGAGTGCTCATTTGGGTCAGAATGACGTGAATAAATGAGCAGCCGAACTGGTGCTCATGCTTCTTAACGGTCAACGTCTTGTGGATGGATCCTTGTGCTGAGGATTGAGCTTGTGATTCCGCCCTGCCACTAGCGGGAGGTCAAGAGGTTCTCTTGTAGCTGCTCACTTGTCAGAAGGCTTTGTCTGAGGTTTTCACTCTTCCGTCAGAGGACCCTCCCAGCAGCTGCTGTGTTGAAATGTCGGACAAGTGAGAGATGCACACAAAATAGGTCAGCACAATTGTATAAGCCTTGACTATTTTTTTTAATTAATTTATTTAATTCACCTCCCCCCCAAAAAAAAAAAAAAAAGGAATCCTGGTCCCAAGCACGTCCCAAGGTGATGAAGTCAACCTTGGCCAAGGAGCCTTTGATCCAGACGTAGCGTGTGCCTGGAGGTGAGAACTTCCCAGAACAGAAACCCACAGCACGGCCGTGCCCTCTGCCTCGGCAAGCCACCGTCTGTTAAGCTTACTCTCTTGGATAATTTTAGGTTTGCATCCAATGGACTAGTAAAATGCGGAGTGATTTTTGGAGAGGAAGCGCCTTTGTAACAGCTTGTTTGGGAATAGCGTGGTTGGGTATTGCAGACAGAAACCCTGGAGCAATATTGGTGTCTAAAAGTAATCCAAGAAAATTCTGCATTGGAGGTGCAGGAGGAGGGCTGGGAGGACACGTTGCTACCGGCCGTGACCTCGGGCGAGCAGTGCTCTAATCGGGGGCCGAGACATAAATGCCTTTCTAACATGTGAAACAAGGGTTCATGGGATTGACTTCAGGTGCCCATGATGAGCTTTTCGATATTTTAAATGTACAAAACTTCGAAATTAGGCATTCTGAGGCGGTTGGGAGATTGATTATTTTCATAACTGCAATTCTGATAATGTATATAAAACTATTAGGTCCCAAGACAGCGGTTGGACTACTTCCATTACATCCTCCTTTAGTCCTGTAAAGTAACATTACATGCTTTCCAGAAATAGCAACGGGCTGGAAGGCAACGTCACCCACTCGATGGGTAACTCGCAGCCGCTCGGTGCCAGGCGTGCAAGTTCTGTTTACTCAACAGCGTCCAGTAACAGGCTGACACCAACCAGCGTGTGACCCCTGCTTGTGGAACACGAAAATGGGACCGTGAAAGCCTCAACTTGGAGGCGAGGCAGGGAAAAATCCTAAAATCAGACCTAACGTGGCACTCGTGCGTTGGCTTCGTAAATGCAGATGCGTGTTCTGCAGCGGCACCGGCTCTTCGTGTCCACAGCTGGAGTGGGCAGGGGGCTTTGCAGGATGCCCGGTGCTCATTCCTCCTCTGGACTCCCTTGGCTCGGGGCCTCCTCATGGAAAAGCTGGTTGATCAAAGAATGGGCTCTTTGGCGATAGTGCCAGTTTGTGTTTATTTTTCCCTCCCCTTTTAAAGCCTTTCTTCAGCATCCTCTGAGCAGCAGTTCACATTTCAGGTTAAATGTGGTCATGGAGTTAAAACTACGTTAGTAGCGGAGTAAGGCAAGAGGGTCACATGAAATGCAGAAAGGCAACGTAGAATCATGGAATGGTTTGGGTGGGAAGAGACCCCCAGAGGTCACCCAGCCCAACCCCCCCGCAGGAGCAGGGACACCTTGAACCAGACCAGGTTGCTCACAGCCCCGGCCAACCTGGCCTGGAATGTTCCCAGGGATGGGGCCTCCACCCCCTCTCGAGGCAACCCCTGCCAGGCTCTCACCA
>NW_009260175.1:77900-79302 GCF_000687185.1 Egretta garzetta | reverse complement strand
CAGAGGGGCTCCAGCCCTCGGATCATTTTAGTAGCCCCTCGGATCATTTTAGTAGCCCCTCGGATCATTTTAGTAGCCCTCCTCTGGCCCCGCTCCAACAGGTCCATGTCCTCCTTGTGCCGAGGGCTCCCGAGCTGGACACGGGGCTCTGGGTGAGGTCTCCCCAGAGCAGAGTAGAGGGGCAGAATCCCCCCCCTCGTCCCTGGCCACGTTTCTCCTGATGCAGCCCATATACTCAGTTTTAGGCGAAATTTCCATTAAAATTGCCCTTCAGAGAAGCAGACTGATGTTGCCTTGTGGAGCTCCAGTGATGAAGTAACACAGTTTTGTTCACCTTCACTCAAATTTAGGGCAAAATATGTTTTGGGGAGATCTTTGCTGAAACCCAAGGAGCCACTCGTTTGTGATTTCCTCCTTAAGACCGGGGTTCCTTACAAGCAGGCATCAGGTCTGTCTCTTGAACTTCTTCTCAGTGGCCTTTTACTTTCTTTTTTGCTTTTATTCCCTCATGTCTTCAATATTTTTTTTTTTTATATATTTGGGGGGAAACCCCAAAATATTTATGGAGAGCTGTATATGATAGTATTTTATTTTTCCTTACTAAAAATTGACTCTGTATTTTCTTATTAGCGGCAATTTCCTGTCTTACAGGTACCTAGGAAACTGGTGTTGCTCTTCTTCACGAGGAGGGAGGGAGAGATTGGTGTCTTTCTGGTGTTATTTTTTGAAACTGCAAGGAGGGGAAAAAAGCAGCCATCTGTCAAAGTATTTTTCATAGGCTCTGGAAAACCTCGACAGGCCATCTTTTTGTTTAGAGCAGCCCAGTGGCAAACTGGGATAAAGGGGCTGTAGCTGTGACCAAGGCTTCTGCGTAATTAATAGTAAATGTGAAATGTCTTAGGCTCTGCAGCTGAAAGGAGGAACTCTTGGATCTGACAATGACCTTTCTAACCTTATTTACATCACTTCTGCTTTTTCCTGATTTCCACCAGGAAAATACAGGTGACGCCTGTATTGAGGACTTGTTCAGACAGTTGAATATTTTAGGTACAATCATTAAGGTTGGAAAAGACCTCCAAGATAATCAAGTCCAACAGTCAACCCAACACCACCATGACTACTAAACCATATCCTGAAGAGCCAGGTCTACACATTTTTTGAACACCTCCAGGGATGGTGACTCTACCACCTCGCTGGGCAGCCCCTTCCAGGCTTCACCACCCCTTCAGGGAAGGAATTGTTCCCCATGGCCAACCCAAACCTGCCCTGGTGCAACCTGAGGCGGTTTCCTCTCGTCCGATTGCCTGTTCCCTGGGAGCAGAGCCCGCCCCCCCCAGCTCCACCCTCCTCTCAGGCAGTTGTAGGGAGCAATGAGGGCTCCCCTCAGCCTCCTCTGCTCCAG
>NW_009260175.1:75458-77845 GCF_000687185.1 Egretta garzetta | reverse complement strand
ACCTGCCGGCGCACACCACTCCTGAGACAAGCCAGGATGCCGCTGGCCCTCTTGGCCACCTGGGCACCCTGCTGGCTCCTCTCCAGCCCCCTCTCGACCAACCCCCCCAGGGCCTTTTCCGCCGGGCAGCTTTCCAGCCGCTCTGCCCCACGCCTGGAGCGTTGCATGGGGTTGTGGTGACCCCAGGGCAGGACCCGGCCCTTGGCCTTGTTGAACCTCATACAATTGACCATGGATCCACCCTGGCCAGATCCCTCTGCGGATCCTTCCTGCCCTTGAGCAGATCCACCCTTCCACCCAGCTTAGTGTCATCTGCAAATTTGCTGAGGGTGCACTCAATCCCCTCATCCAGATCATTGATAAAGATACTAAACAAGACTGCCCCCCGAACTGAGCCCTGGGGGACACCGCTTCTGCCTGGCTGCCAACTGGATTTAACTCCATTCACCACCACTCTTTGAGCCCGGCCATCCAGCCAGTTTTTTACCCAGTGTACACCAGTGTAAGCCATGAGCTACCAGCTTCTCTAGGAGAACCCTGTGGGAGACAGTGTCGAAGGCTTTGCTGAAGTCCAGGTAGACAACATCCACAGCCTTTCCCTCATCCACTAAGCGGGTCACCTGGTCACAGAAGGACATTGGGTTGGTCAGGCAGGACCTGCCTTTCATGAACGATCCCCTGGTTGTCCTGCACATGCCTGGTGAGTGCACTCATAACATTCCCTGGTAGCGAGGTCAGGCTGATGGGGCTGTAGCTCCCTAGATCCTCCTGCCGGCCCTTCCTGGAGATGGGCATCATATTGGCAAGCCTTCAGTCGTCTGGGACCGCCCCTATTAACCAGGACTGCTGATAAATGATGGAGAGTGGCTTAGAAGGAGGTAGCACGAAGTTTGGTGGTTTTGGTTTTGTTGGTTTCTTTTTTTTAAGATGCAGTTATTAATGCAGGAAGGGCAATGGAATCCAGAGCTAAGTGTTTGCTGAGCTCTTTGTGCTCGTTGCCTAACGGGGGTGGTGGTGGTGGTGGTGATGTTTGTATAGTATATTTATATATTTTTGTATATGATATATATTTTGTGGGACATGAATGTTGGGACAGTTGGCCAGCAACTGATGTTAGGAATGATGAGCAGAACTGCCTGACTTTAAGGTCACTGGATTTAGAAGAAAACAGCTGAACAGACAAAAAGCCTCTGACTTTCCTGCTAGAACCAGCCAGGGCTTCTTTCACCTTCACTCCCCAATGAAGAAAACTCATGGTACCACATAAGTTCTCAAAGCTCAACCTCCGATATCTGGGCTTTACATGTGCTCTCCACCCCAGGAGGACACACAGGTAATGGGCTGCCCCGACCATCGGGGGGGCAGCATCGGTGCTTGCGGGGAGGGGGAGCAGATAGACGCTGGCGGTACCTGCACCCCCCCATCTACCTCCTGCAAGCTCCTCAGCATGGAGGCTGGTTCTCTTTTTTTTCTTTTTTTTTTTTTTTTGGGTGTATGCCTTGCTGCAGGGCTCTGATCCAGAAGGGATAGCCCTGGTGGTGGTTGCCGTGTTAATAGGAATTGGTTTGGGTTCCCACTTTAAAGGGTAAGCGAATAAACAGCTCCTGGGAGCCGCACGTGGAGCTAGGTTGCTGCAGCATCCACGAGCTGCCCGGTTTGTTGCCACACATGCTTTAGTTCACGCCACCTCTCTTGTGCTTTCCTTCTCCTTCCCCTCCATTCCTCTGGCATCGGCGCACGTTCTATTTTTAAACCGTGCTGTGCTCTGTATTGCGGCATTTCTCTTCCTGAATTATTTATCAGGCTTTGGAGCTGAATGGAGTGTGCTACGCTTTTTCCACTGCTCATTACTGCCCACGTGTCTGTCTTGAGCCATTGACAGATTTGGTTCATGTCAAATCCGCGCTCGCCTCGGCTTGGAGGGGGGCTGGGGGGGGGTGATGGGGCTTGGCCGCGGCCTCTGCCCATGCGGGATCATTCAGATCTCGGTGTTTAACGCTCTCCTGGCTGGGGCAGACGGGGAGTGGATGGTTGCCATGATAACGCATCCTCAGCTGAGCCAGGTTTGAATGGAAGGTCCCTTTTTTTAAAAAAGAAAATGAAATAAAAAATTCTTTTTTACTGCCAGGAGACTGGTTTCAGCCTAGGAAGAAGATGCCCCCCTGCACGTGTGTGGGCAGCCCCTTCCAGCCCCTGACAGCCCCAAGGGGAAGGAATTGTTCCCCATGCCCAACCTCACCCTGCCCTGGCACAACTTGAGGCCGGTGCCCCTCGTCCCATCGCCCCTTCCCTGGGAGCAGAGCCCGACCCCCCCGGCTCCCCCCTCCTCTCAGGCAGTTGTAGGGAGCGATGAGGGCTCCCCTCAGCCTCCTCTGCTCCAGGCTGAA
>NW_009260175.1:73372-75272 GCF_000687185.1 Egretta garzetta | reverse complement strand
CGGGCAGCTTTCCAGCCCCTCTGCCCCACGCCTGGAGCGCTGCGTGGGGTTGGTGTGACCCCAGGGCAGGACCCGGCCCTTGGCCTTGTTGAGCCTCACCCAGTTAAGCCAGTGCGATGATCTGCAGCGCGCTGTGGGAACGCAGCTGCGATTACTGCTAAGCTTAATGCTTCGGTCCAAGGAAACCCAAATCTAGGGCAGTGTGCTTGCTTTCTGCTAGGCTCCGTAGTGCAGTGCTAATTGTGCCTTATGATCTAATTTCTGAATTCTTCTCTCTTGGGCCCAGTAAGCTTCTTTGAGGGTTCTTGTATGGTTTCTCTTCGTTTCGGGAGCCCCACCCTGTCCTCACATTGGTTTTAGGTCCTGGGTGCGTAAGGGGAGGAGGTGCCTTTATTTTGTGTGTGTTCATGGGCCTCTTGGAGTGACACTGATGCCCAGCAGCGGGGTGACCTGAGGACAGGGTGGGCCAGGGCTTGACTCTTGGATTTTGCTTCTTTGGCCGTAAGCCAAATTTGTCTCTTCTGGCAGTAGAAGCCATTCAGACAGACAGAGTTCTTGATTGCCTGGGTTTCTCTGTCCTCCTCAGAATGTCATCATCCTTACGACTCTCTGACTTGTGACTTTTGAGAGTGGAGTCTCTATTGTGCAGGTACTATATATATATATATATATAATTTTTTTTTTTTTCCTTCAATCTACCCCTTGTTCCTTTCTTGTGGCCTCCTCTGAGGAGACCTTGGACCTGATAAGGAATACATGCTGCTTGTAGGACTTTATAGAGAGAGCTCTTTCAGGTGGTTGTGGTCTCGATGAGGAATCCTGGCTGTTCTCCCTCTCTTCCATTTGTGTGCCCCACGGAAAAGGATGGGCAAGACCAGGACATCCTTTTTCCAGCCCCAGTTGTGGGGATTCTTCTGGTCTCCTTTCAGCTTTTCCACTGGCACCTGCTCTGGTTCTGGATGTTCATGGAGCCGTTTTCATGAGACGTGTTGGGGCAGGTAGCTCCCAGCAGCCATCTGCTGCAGCTTTCGTCCTTCCTGACTCCAACCACAAAGAACTCCTGCTGCTGCGTACGCACTCCCGCAACACAAACCAAAACAAGCCCGTGGCCTGGTGGACTTAGGGAAGATCTTTGACTTGCTGTGTGTAGTGGTAACGTCTGCCTAAGAGTGTTCCCTGTCCAAGCTGACCCCTTAGCTCAGGTGCCTGGGGTATACCCTGAAGTCGAGTCACCGGAGGCACAGCCAGCTCTCCAACCCTCTCCTGCAGACGGCATGTTCCTCACGTCCTTGGTGGAGTGTGCTCCTACCTGGGCACTTCAGGAATTCACCGTAGCTTGCTGCCGCTGGATGCGATGAGCAAGGTCAGTTCCGACCCAAAGAACCGTCCATGATGCGGTTCTCTACAGCCTGAGGACCGCTTTCTCTCCCTCATCCCCACGGTGCTGTGGTGGCCAGCAGAAGTGAGAGTGCTGGTATTTGGCGTGCCTGCAACAAGGAGTTCTGTCCACGGCTCTTTTGTTTGAGGATTTTTTTTTCCCCCCCTTTTCTAAGGGGAGAGAGAGTTTTTTCTGGCCTGGGTGGGTAAACGGACACCTTTAAGTCGGTTGGTAATGCTCTTCACCCTTGCCAGCTGCTGTAGGTGGGTGACGCTGGCTGCCTGGTACCTGGGGGAGCCCAGTCCCAGGCTGGTGGTGGGGGTTGCACCAGTGCCATCCCACCAGTTTGCTGTCACAAGTCTTGACTTCTTTTTTTTTTTTTTTTTTTTTTCCCCCCTTCTGATGGGTTTATATTTGCTACCTAATTGACGCGTCTGCTCTCCACAGAAGCTGGGCTAGCAAATTAGGGCCGAGGCTCATTTGATACACGTCTGCCAGGGAGGGAGGGAACGTGTCGTGGTG
>NW_009260175.1:70481-72385 GCF_000687185.1 Egretta garzetta | reverse complement strand
CCACCAGGCAGCTTTCCAGCCCCTCTGCCCCATGCCTGGAGCGCTGCGTGGGGTTGTTGTGACCCCAGGGCAGGACCCGGCCCTTGGCCTTGTTGAGCCTCACCCAGTTAAGCCAGTGCGATGATCTGCAGCGCGCTGTGGGAACGCAGCTGCGATTACTGCTAAGCTTAATGCTTCGGTCCAAGGAAACCCAAATCTAGGGCAGTGTGCTTGCTTTCTGCTAGGCTCCGTAGTGCAGTGCTAATTGTGCCTTATGATCTAATTTCTGAATTCTTCTCTCTTGGGCCCAGTAAGCTTCTTTGAGGGTTCTTGTATGGTTTCTCTTCGTTTCGGGAGCCCCACCCTGTCCTCACATTGGTTTTAGGTCCTGGGTGCGTAAGGGGAGGAGGTGCCTTTATTTTGTGTGTGTTCATGGGCCTCTTGGAGTGACACTGATGCCCAGCAGCGGGGTGACCTGAGGACAGGGTGGGCCAGGGCTTGACTCTTGGATTTTGCTTCTTTGGCCGTAAGCCAAATTTGTCTCTTCTGGCAGTAGAAGCCATTCAGACAGACAGAGTTCTTGATTGCCTGGGTTTCTCTGTCCTCCTCAGAATGTCATCATCCTTACGACTCTCTGACTTGTGACTTTTGAGAGTGGAGTCTCTATTGTGCAGGTACTATATATATATATATATATAATTTTTTTTTTTTTCCTTCAATCTTCCCCTTGTTCCTTTCTTGTGGCCTCCTCTGAGGAGACCTTGGACCTGATAAGGAATACATGCTGCTTGTAGGACTTTATAGAGAGAGCTCTTTCAGGTGGTTGTGGTCTCGATGAGGAATCCTGGCTGTTCTCCCTCTCTTCCATTTGTGTGCCCCACGGAAAAGGATGGGCAAGACCAGGACATCCTTTTTCCAGCCCCAGTTGTGGGGATTCTTCTGGTCTCCTTTCAGCTTTTCCACTGGCACCTGCTCTGGTTCTGGATGTTCATGGAGCCGTTTTCATGAGACGTGTTGGGGCAGGTAGCTCCCAGCAGCCATCTGCTGCAGCTTTCGTCCTTCCTGACTCCAACCACAAAGAACTCCTGCTGCTGCGTACGCACTCCCGCAACACAAACCAAAACAAGCCCGTGGCCTGGTGGACTTAGGGAAGATCTTTGACTTGCTGTGTGTAGTGGTAACGTCTGCCTAAGAGTGTTCCCTGTCCAAGCTGACCCCTTAGCTCAGGTGCCTGGGGTATACCCTGAAGTCGAGTCACCGGAGGCACAGCCAGCTCTCCAACCCTCTCCTGCAGACGGCATGTTCCTCACGTCCTTGGTGGAGTGTGCTCCTACCTGGGCACTTCAGGAATTCACCGTAGCTTGCTGCCGCTGGATGCGATGAGCAAGGTCAGTTCCGACCCAAAGAACCGTCCATGATGCGGTTCTCTACAGCCTGAGGACCGCTTTCTCTCCCTCATCCCCACGGTGCTGTGGTGGCCAGCAGAAGTGAGAGTGCTGGTATTTGGCGTGCCTGCAACAAGGAGTTCTGTCCACGGCTCTTTTGTTTGAGGATTTTTTTTTCCCCCCCTTTTCTAAGGGGAGAGAGAGTTTTTTCTGGCCTGGGTGGGTAAACGGACACCTTTAAGTCGGTTGGTAATGCTCTTCACCCTTGCCAGCTGCTGTAGGTGGGTGACGCTGGCTGCCTGGTACCTGGGGGAGCCCAGTCCCAGGCTGGTGGTGGGGGTTGCACCAGTGCCATCCCACCAGTTTGCTGTCACAAGTCTTGACTTCTTTTTTTTTTTTTTTTTTTTTTCCCCCCTTCTGATGGGTTTATATTTGCTACCTAATTGACGCGTCTGCTCTCCACAGAAGCTGGGCTAGCAAATTAGGGCCGAGGCTCATTTGATACACGTCTGCCAGGGAGGGAGGGAACGTGTCGTGGTG